>NW_009603163.1:0-3828 GCF_000690535.1 Cariama cristata | reverse complement strand
CACTTCAAGCACAGCACAACCATGTGGAACAGCATTATACATTTCATCTGTCAAAGCACTAACATCACATAAAACACTCAAGTCTCCCAACACCGCTAGACAGTTATTTTTTTGCATCTGTATTATCAATGCTTGAAAGGAAGGTAGAAGGTCAGAGGATCAATAAAAGAATAGGGACAGAACTGTGGCAAAACAATTTTATAGAACAAATTTTCTTCGTAAGCATGCAGAAAAAAATGAATCTGACTACACTTAAGTCAGTCTGAGCAACTTCTTTTTCAAGACAGTATTTAGCTGGAATACAACAATCTCAAAATATAATTTAGTCTGTATTTTGGTATTTAAATTTTGAAGTTTTCTTACGGCAAAGTTTTCAGCTTTTGACAAATCAGAGATTGGGTATTATCTCTCTTAGCCACATCTGCTCTTCTACTTCGCAGGTTCCAAAATCAGAAGTCTGCTCCTGATTTACTTGTAGAATAATTAATTTCCATCTAGAACGTTGAAATTGACCACGTTATGTTCACTCATCACAATCCCATCACCATGGCAACATTGCTTTCCTCCAATCAAATCCAAGTATATTTCCAAGTCAATTTGTATGCCAAAAGTTAATGTTATTTTTCAGGAACAAGAAGAAATCATGAGACAGTATTATGAGGATTATCCGTATCAGGAAAGAATCTGAATCAGATAGTCACATTTGCTGTGGGGATTCTATATTTAACATGCATTCATAGCCCAGGGACTTCAGTCATTGGAGCATAGAATTCAGAAAGGGAGAGGGAGGGGAAGAAGAGAAAGTAAACATCAACAAGATTAGACAAAACTTGTATTTATATCCTCTACCACATTCTAAGTCTTTCCTAAATGTTTAACTCAAAGATGTTACTCCAATGAAACAGAATTCAATGTCTTTTCTAGGACACCAATTAACAAAACAGACCTAGGGTTACTGAGAAAGGTTTCATTTTACTGCAAGAAAAAAATAGCGTATGCCAGTAAACTGACTAATAATTGCAATTGTTAACATAGTTGAGAACATTTATACTAGGTGAAATAAAAATCAATCCACTAGGTTACCGTAACCAGCGCTCGTAAGACCTCTCTGATGGCAGGCAAGAGGTAAGTGGATCATCCAAGGGATGCTCTTAGAGCTTGCGAAAATACGAACCTCCTATTGACACTCACATCTACTGTAAATTCAGTTTATTATCCATCACATTAAAAGCATTAAGCATATGCAATCCCTTCCCAGCTGTTTAATTATTTCATGTTCCCTTGCACAGTAATAGGCTATGATGTTTCTAACCAGTGTAGTTACAGTTCTACAGCATGCAGCAGCATCCAAAGTATATTTTCTTTAATTAAAAATTAATTGCCATTCCCTTAACCTCATAATTTAAAGTAAATTAAAAATGCATCAACATCATCTGTCCCAAAATTCACATATACATTCCTTTCAATACTCAATTTTGAAAAACAAAGAACTAAAAAAACCTGTGTATGTCAGTTGCTCCGACAGCTTGAAATTACATCTATGAATGCAAGACACCACCACATCATGATAAACCATAGCATTGGTAATTTGAACAGAATTATGAGAAACGTTATCTTCTTTCATCAGGAAAGTCACAGCTGTACATCTAGGCAAAGAGTCAGCCATTCTAAAAATGCGAAACCAACTTCTCCGCTACTCAAAGTCAACTGGTCTCTTTCAGCATAATGAGCTAGCGATTCCACCACCTAGTCTCAACTACATTTACATTTTCACGGTATCAGCAACAGTTAATTTAATATCTGTGGAGTGGTGGGTTTTTTTTTTTAGTATGTTGCTACACCTACAAGTGTTTACCAGTTTCAATTTATTTGCTAATTTAATCTAGTCATTTTGACACCACCAACGTGGCAGAAATACTGCTCACTACATGGGTATCTTTCAGTTTGGCACACTGGTCTCAAAAACCACATGGTTCCCTGTTACTAATTGCAGTGCATGCTGAAATCGGTTTAAAAAAAAATGTGAGCTTTTAAAAATATAGATGGTTTATTTGTCAGAAAATTACATATTTATCACTGTTAAAGCAGCTGTTCACTGGTTTAAAACAAACACTAAAATAAAGAAGAATCATTGTATGTAACTAGTAATTTTATCAAAGGGAGCAGAGTAAGAAAAGAAAGGCACACAAACTGTATTTATACCTTCCATAACTCAGCCTAGCTCTCAAACTACATTACAACACTAAGCAGACATCGGAGATTGGGTACAGCTCTACAGAAACATGGAAAATCTACTTCTGTAAGTAGCTGAGCAGTCGCTGCTCCAGGCTCCTCAGCATTGCTAGAGCAGAATCAGCACCTGAGCTGACTCTGTGGGAACTTCTGCAGCGTAACTGTGCTCCTCGGGGGCTGTCAGCCAATGTCACCCTCTGCAGAAGACACGTCTTTTCCTGTTTCTTTTCTTCAACTCTGCATATAATATTCCGAAGGATAGCAATTCTGCTTGATAAGGAAAGGTCAAACCCAGAAGCATTCAACAGCCAACCAACAGCCACTCAAAATAGGTTAGATAAATACACACATACAAGTGCAAGCCACAATTTCTTTTTCAAACATTATAGTTAATAAATAATGAAATAACACACCTTTCAAGGGCAGAGGAATAAATTGATACCATTACTCACTACCCCGAGCAACCATTTTAGAGAAAAAAATGCAGCAATCTTTACTAATTGTTTTAATAATCAAATAGAACTTCACTCAAATATCACAATCTAATTAAAAATATCTACTCTCAAACAGAAACAGTCTTGAAAAGGGCAAAGCAACATTCTGATAGAGCAGGTATCTTATTTTTACCTGTGAATGAACATAATTCCTGCTTCCACAAGAGAACAGTGAGAATCCGTTGAATTTATTGGTGTTGACTGGAACAAAAGACACTGCCAGCGATGCCAACAAATGATGTTTGTTATGTACTATTAGGGATAATTTCTATTCTTTAGTAAGAACACATGACAGAAAGAAACTAAACTAACTGCTGACACAAAACTGGGAGGAGCGGCCAATACACTGGAAGGCTGTGCTGCCATTCAGTGAGACCTGGACTCACTGAGTCCAGGCGAGAGAGTTGGGCAGAGAAGAACCTAAAGAAGTTCAACAAAGGCAAGCTGGGGTCCTGCGCCTTGGGAGGAACAACCCCATGCACCAGTACAGGCTGGGGGTCAACCTGCTGGAGAGCAGCCCAGTGGAGAAGGACCTGGGAGTGCTGGTGGACAACAAGCTGCCCATGAGCCAGCAGTGTGCCCTCGTGGCCAAGAAGGCCAATGGTATCTTGGGGTGCATGAGGAAGACTGTGGCCAGTAGGTTGAGGGAGGTTCTCGTCCCCCTCTACTCTGCCCTGGTAAGGCCACACCTGGTGTGCTGTGTCCGGTTCTGGGCTCCCCAGCTCAAGAAAGACAAGGAACTACCGGAGAGAGTCCAGTGGAGGGCTACAAAGATGATGAGGGGACTGGAGCATCTCCCTGATGAAGGAAGGCTGAGAGAGCTGGGACTGTTCAGCTTATCTCATCAATGCTCATAAATCCCTTAAGAGTGGGCGTCAAGAGATTGGGCCAGACTCTTTTCAGTGGTGCCAAGCGACAGGTTAAAGGGCAACAGGCACAAACTGAAACTCAAGAAGTTTCATCTGAATAGACCGAAGAACCTCCATACTTTGAGGGTGGCAGAGCACTGGCACAGGCTGCCCAGAGAAGTGTGGAGTCTCCTTCTCTGGCGATATTCAAAACCCACATGAACTTGACCCTGTGCAACTTGGTGTAGGTGACC
>NW_009603162.1:115038-115312 GCF_000690535.1 Cariama cristata | reverse complement strand
ACTCCACATATGCTCCTGGAGACTTCTACACAGACAAGGGCATCCTGAACTGCTCCTAAGCTCTTCATTAACAGTATACCAGAAGCTCTTGATATGCATAATTAGTAGTTTCCTACTTACGACCAACCTTAAGTAGGATGGGTTTTAGGTGTTTGCCATCAAGTAGCTTATTTGTGTGGTCTCTGTTGCTCTTGCTCTACTTGAAAGCCTCTGTTTCTAGAGTTTGTGTTAGTCTGTGGAAGTCACTTGAAACGGAGACTGCAGACAGCTTCCC
>NW_009603162.1:106573-114988 GCF_000690535.1 Cariama cristata | reverse complement strand
TTGGAACATGGTACAGAGTATCACCCTTGGACAGATAGGAGTCTCTGCTCGGACAACAAGAGGGTGGTTAAAAGGAAAACATGCCCCACTTTCGAATGTCCTTGTGGACAGATGTAGAATGTTTTTCTCTACTGTGAGACTGGTGTGTGTGGCATCTGGGAGGAGCCCAGAAGAAAGGAACTGTGAATCCAGTTTCCCCAGGGACAGACTGACCATCTGACCTTAAAAACTTGCTCACCATTAGGGCAATCATTAGCATAATAATGGTGTTGGATGCACAGATCTTACATTAATCTTCCAATAAACCCATCTAGGTACAAAAGCTGTAGTCTCAGCTTTCTGTCAAAGCTGAAAGGGTCGTGCCTGAACATGATTCTATTCCATGATGCTATCTAGCTGGGAATAAGAGATGAAAGCAGTGTAGGGATTTTCTGGAGTATGACTTACCTAATGAGATTTTATGACTTGGCTTTTTTTTATGTACTGTTCTTCTGATGTCAGCTCTTAGAGGTTTAGAAAATATCTGTGGAATCGGATCAGACCTCACTCAGTGCTGCTCCATGGACTTCCATTTGTATGTTCTAGGTTGGCAGTTGTTCCGGAAGGCTCCGTGCTTGAGAGGTGTGGTTTGCAGTCACCCCCCGCTTAGCGAGGCTGTTTCAGATGGACAACTGAACGGTAGATTGCTTTGGCTAACACTCGGATAATAGAAACTATTTCTACGGCATAATGCTTAGTGACTAATGCTTCGTGACACTTAACATTTCTTTAACGCTTATGATTTTTTTTTAGTGGCTTAAATAACAATTAGTAGTTCACTTAGCAGGTGAGGAAAAGGGATGTAGATGCTAGTTTTAGTAGTTTTATAGTAATATTACTGTTTCTTAAAACTGTTCACAAATGATACAGTGACGTAATGTCAGTAGCGTCAGTGAATTGAACAGAAGACAACATGGCTGCTGCAGTATGTCTTTGTAAAGAACACTTTGTTTCAGTCATGGGGCCAAGATTTGGAGTGAGGAAAGTGAGGAATTTTTTTAATCAATACTTTTTGATGTGAGAGAAAAGACAAGGAGAAAAAAGTTGACAAGAGAAGGAATTTGTGTGTGTGTAAACCTAAAGAAATCTGAATGGTGATGAAACGTTGACAGGACTTCTCAGGTGGCTTTATGGCTTATTACTTATTTTTAATTTTTCTTTGGTCTCTGCTACAAAAGGGAGACTACGTTATTATTTATTAAAAAAAAATAAAAATCTTCATGTTGCTTGCTTTAACTGTCACGTGGTCCTTAAGAAAACCGAGCAAGTGTGAAGGATGCTCATTCTTCCTGAGCTTCCTGAAGTGTTTAAGAGCAAATGAGTAGGTTATGACTTTCAAGCCTGAGCAGCCTGCGTCCGAGAGATCCAGCTATAGGCTTTTCTGACCAAGAAGGGGAGAGCATGTGAAATCTAAAGGCTAGCGGAAAAAAAAAACAACCAAACAACCCCTCAGAGTTTCTCCTTGAGTAACTCAGTCCTCTGGACTTGTCCTAAGAAACAAATTATGCTTCTGTAATGTATCATTTGAACATACTTTGTGTATTCAAAGACTAGGAGCTCATAGCTCTTATGTTGCAAATCAGTTGATCCAGGTAATGAACAGAAATCCAGCTTCCTTAAATGCTTATTCTGTTTAAACTTATGAAAATGTTAAAACATACAGTAATTGCTTACTTCAGAACTATTCTATTAAATACTTACAGTTAATATTTTCACAAACACTGTTGATAGAGGTCCTTTTCCCATAAGTTGGCTGTAAATGAACTCTGATGTAAGTTCAAAAGATAATTTTAAGTGGAGATTTATAGTTGACAGCTTCTGTGACCAGAACAGTGTTTTAGTGGTGTTTTATTCCAGAATGCTGACACCTTTTCGAAATTTGAACAAGTTCTGCAGGTAGGAAATGCATCCATGTTAAAGCTGGATAGATGAACTTAAAGGAAAAAAGAGTAACTGCTTGGTTTTTTTTTTTAAATGCGGTTGTAATGATTGAACTAATTTTTTCAATATTATGATATCTCTCACCAGAAATGAAAAAGTTTAAAGATGATATTCAAGGCTATATATTCCTTCTACAAACTGGAAATAGTATGAAAAAGTTTTCTAAATCCACGTTAAAATAATTTTGCTTACAGGAAACTTAACTATCAGAGCACTTGGAAAACATTTGTCACCAAAACAAAGAAAAAAATTTATCTTACAGGTTTGAACAAGAAAGGTCAGGAAGGATGAATGTAACTTTGAAGTTGTTAAGTTATAGGGGAGAAAGATCCTTGTCATAGTGGGTCAAAGCAGTGATTTGCTAGACCTGATATCCCATCTCCAGTGTGCTGGGTATTGTCAGGCTGCTTCTGGAATTCATCCAGATATATACATTGCTATACGTCTATCCAAAAGGTTATTGTGAGTGAGTTCTACAGGGATGCCTAGAGGATATTACTTGGAGAAAAGAGCTTTTGTTATCTTTAAAAACACTTGCTTTTTTTCACAGATGCAGTTGTGAGCAATGTCATCCTCTTTACTTACACAATGTATAAAATACCAACTTCCAGTTTAATGTAAAGGATTCAGTTAGGTATTTCGGTCTTCCTGATATATACCACTAACTTTAATGCTTCAAAGAAAGTGCAAAATTCTTAAACTTAGTGTGGTCTTATTTATTTCTTTAGCATATAGAAGTGTTAGCTCTAGGCTGTAAGCTTGGGTTCAAAAAATATTTCAGAGTTATTGAAAGGAGATGGTCTCTTTCTGTAAGGAAAATCATAAATTTTCTTTCATTTCTGAACATAATTTTAAAGATTGGTGATAGAAAGCAACATATTCTGAGCAAAATACTGCACGGTGGCTTAATTTCACCCTGTGAAGACATAGTGGTGGGGGGAATAAGCATATCCTTACCACAAGACAATGACGAACTACTTTTTAACCTATTGAGTTTATTGGATGTCATGTTGGTGTTTTACTGGAAGGTTTCATATTCTTTTATCTGGAGCTGATCTTCCGGAAGAATCCTCTTTCTAGATCAACTTAACTTTCCAAACAAGCTCTCTTGTCAAATTTATTTTTTGAGGCATCTCCAAGACAGCATGGCTCCCCCCGCCTTTGCTCTTTTCCTGCTTTGGGAAGGAGAGGGGAAAGAAAGAAAAACAAGAAAATGAAATATTGGGGGGGTATGTTTTCTGAACTACTTTCTTCATGAGACGAGAAAGCAAAACCCAGAGATCCAGCTACACTGATACTCTACCCCTGACAGAGGCTGATGTTGTATGCAGAGCAACCACATCTGCTTTTTTCCTACTTTATTCTCCCTGCTTGCAGTGTGATGTGGAGAGGGAGTCGTCATATCCCGCTACAACTGTTGTAAATCATCGCTGTACCTTCAATGGAGCGGTGGGAAATCGCCTATGACAACGAAAAGATTCTCCTACAACTTTTTTCCCACTCTAATCTGCTTCCGCTTATGAGCCAGGGTAAAATGGCTCGGGACTTCTTTCTACAATTTTTCCATTCTGACCAATCTGCTGATCCCCACTCTGTCCCAAATGAACTGCTGACCTCCTTTGCCGTTCTTTGCCTCACCAGCCTTCAGGTAATTCCTACCCCACCTAAAGAATATCCCTGTGCTAAACATCATGTATCGCTTGCTGGACATGACTGGCATTTTTAAGCAGAGTCTGTATTTTTCCTTGCGCTCTTGTCTGGAGAGTAAGTTTGCAGGGCCAGGATTGTCTCCTATTTTGCCTGTAGAGTGCTGGTGTAATAAAGTCATGCTATTCATTTGCCTTTTGGTGCTGCCACAGTAATAGGAAAAGCGCTATAGAAGGTATAGAAAAATACCTTCAGGATATAATAGATTTCAACTGCCCCAAAATAGAAGGGCTAGCCTAGTGCATCTAGTGTGGAAGTAGGTTGTTGGTACAACTTTGATAAATGAAACCTAAATTATACACTTGTCCAAATTAAAGAAAAATCAGAACCAGCCCATGCAGGCAATTCTCGGATAATGAATACGCTTAGCGAGACAAAACTGGGAACTGCTGGAGACTTGCTTAAAATACTCAGTCTTGCCCTGCTGCAAATGTTCAGCTGTCTTAAGCCAAAAGAATGGAAATTGAAGGAGAAGCAACCGTTAGTCAGCATTTCAAAGGAATGAGGTAGGCATATAACGAGCCTGTAAAAATATGTGTAATGTTAGCATTGTCAGAAATTGTTTAGGGAGAAAATGGACTAGTTGCTGGCAGTCTATAACATGGGGTTGCAGAAATACTGAGGGGGGAAAAAAGATTGGAGCTGATAAACTCCACGGATCAAACAAAACCAGAAAATAAACAGCAATTAAATCTAATCTTAATAGCCTTAAAATAAAATGGAGAAAGGCAGTGAAGGGTAAAAGACAATGAGTTAGTGAATTAAAAAGTCAGAATTAAGATAACAGCATGATTCTATTCAGCAGTAAGAGGAGAGAGGGAAATAGAATGGAACTGCAGAAACTGCACTGATGGAGGTCTTGTGTGGCACAGAGGGCATAAGTGGAGAAAAAAAAAAGGGAGGATGGAAAATAAACCAGAACAATTAAAGCTGCTTGGTATGAATATACAGATGTTTATAAAGTGGAAGCTTTTTGCATGTTCAACAGCCCTGTACAAAATTAATAAAGGAGCTGTGACCCTTGCTGCCCTCCCTGTTAAGCAAGGAGGGCCATCTCACAGCACCTGAACCAAGAGATTACAAGGGTAACGTTGATATGACCATGTTATCTTTCCATTGTGTCATTACTACATCACTCCATTAAAACAAACAAATCACCCCCAACTCTTTTTTTTTTTTTCCTCCCTTCCAATTTCTTAATTCTTGTAAGGCAACACAGCAATACCTTGGTAAATAAAGGACATGATGGGTATTGGAGGAGCTATTCCCAGCTTCTCAGACTGGGCACTAGCAACTGGAGAAGCAGTGAAGAAGGCAGTGCCTTTTCCATCTCTTTCATTTTGCTAAAGCAAAGTGTGGGCATCGGCATCTGTGTTCACCTCGGTTCAGGGCAGGGAGGCTTATGCTGGCTCATTGTTACTTGGCTTTTCTCTGTGACCAGCTTTGACACTAAAAGCGATGGTGTGAGGGTCCTTGTGTATACAGAAAAACAACCTCTAGACCCTGTGCTCTGCTGGTTGACTCCCTTGTTGTAATGCTTGCACCGAAAGCTTTTCATACCCTTCCAGACAAGGCAAAAATAGATTCTGCGTTTGGTTCAGTACAGTTCCTTCAGGAACAGAGGTGTGTGTTTCTGGCAGATTGGTTTATGCAGATCCTTGATGACTGAGCAAACTCCTCTTATTTCCTCTCCTCCCCACCTTGAAATAGCAATGCTTATGTACAAATGCATCTATGCTTCAACTAGTACTTACCACTTTCTGAAGATGCTATTGAAATGGGAATAACTCTAGCAAGGGGGGGAAGGCAATTGGGATGGTGATGGTTTCTAGTGGTTATCACCTGTGTTTTAAAAAGTAGCTAAGGAGAAGCTAAAGAACAAACTGTGGTGACATGTCAAAAGAACTCCAAATAAAAATGATAATGAATAACCTAAGAAGTAAACGATAGAAAGCAGCAAAATGTGGGAGAATGCAACAGGAAAACTGGTCGCTCTTTTGACATAATAGGTGTTGACATAGCAGACCCTCAGATGATTATCTTTCTACTTCGAGTGTGTGGGGTATGTGTCACTGAATCATTTCCTACCAAGTGTGGTAAGATTAGAACAGCGGGGAAATTTAGTAAGGAAATTATAGACAATATATAGAGAATGACCTCTACCGAGGATGCTTTTCTCATTACATGAAGTGCAACTCCTTCCTAGTAGGGAAAAAGTAGCATCTTACCCAGAGAAATAGGAGCTAAGTGCAGAAAAAACTTTTAAGTTCTGCAGCTGAGTGTTCCTGTCTCGTATGGTAAAGGGCCTGTGTATACCTCCTTATAGCAAAGGAAGATGCTGTCACTTGAATGTTATTGTTGCCTGGCAAGAGATGGGAAGGATTACTCTGCTAGCTCTCAAATCTAGGTTCCAGTCGACTGCTGTGCGAAGCAACTTTCAGAAGGCCGGGCTGCTAAACAAACATAGTGTTGCAATTAAAAAAACATTGTTATTTAATTCTTTTTGGGTGGGTGGTTTTATTTTTGGATCAAATTAATGCCATAAACTGTTTCATGTGTAATTCTGGATCCATTACAGTGAAATGGATCATTATGCTAATAATATGTGATGATGTGTTCTTTATTTTTTTTGCTTCTGGTTTGAGCAGCTATTACTGTTGTGGCTTGCCAGAAGAGGCCTGAAGCAGGAGAAATATTTGACAGTCATGGTTATTTATATCACTGCAGTACCAATGGGCAACGGTATGAGTGGACTTTGTAATTTTTTTTTTAGCTCCCATCGGTACGAATCCAGCTATTGTTCTGCTTTGTTCAAGTGCTGTTGGTTCAGATAATGATTTAAGATGAAAAGGCTGGAAGCCCTTGATGTTTATTGATTACATAAAATAGAGCTTGATGCCAGGCTGCAATCCTACACAACTGGCATTTTAGCACCCATCACCTGTGCATCTTAGGTAGTATAAAAGCTGAAAAATACTGTGAGGGAAGACTACAGTAGATGTGTGGACCTTTGCAGACAGCATTTCTGGAAGAAGTGGGATCATACAGTCCCTCAGGCAGGGTATTGTGGTGTTGCTGACTTCTGCCTGGTCAGTTTTATTTGGCTGGATTATCTGAACACTTCCCAGTATCTTAAATTGACATGTTACAGGCTTCTTACTAGCGTTTCCCATCTGTGTTACCCTTCGGCAGATGAAGAAGTAGGAGGGAATTCACCCTAGAGAACAAAGGAAGCTGATGGAGGGGAAGGGAACCTGCACCCCAAGTGTCTGGGGGCACATGCTCTTGCCACCGAACAGCTCTCCCTCCCTCCTGTAGGGTGAGCTCTACTTTTAGAATGGACAAGAAGAGAATGGGAATGAAATGGGAAATTTAGAGCTTATATGGAGGAGAGGCAAACAGAGACTTTAGTAGGTAGCTGCTTCAGCAGAGTAGGTAGACGATGTCAACATCTGTCACCAAGGAGTGTATGGTTAGCCTTGGCAGTGCAAAAAGAGTTGAAGAAACTTCTGGATATGTTGGACTGGAATTTTTAAAATGCACGTAATAGAAATCTGGTATTCCAGTAGAAACTGAAATAGTTGCCTCTGTATTTAATTTCTGTCGTCCTTCAAAGCTGCGAAGTGGTAAGAAATTACGGTATTAATGTTCCCACTGAAGCTGAATGAAAACTAACTCTTTTTAAGGAGGGATATCCACTGCAGTAACGTTGCTGTGAAGTAAGCACTTGGAATTATATTTGTAGAACTTACAATCTGAACCCAAACAACCTGAATCCTTTGGATGTTCCATTTCTATGTTCATCTTTTAATATTGCTGATGCTGATATTATTCTAATTTTATGGGCTTGAGGGAATGCCTGCACTAGTTGGAATGCTTTCAGGAAACGGGCTTTTACTTTTAGATCAAATGAATCTGGTCCAGATAAAATCTAGACCTGAACTTGGCAATTACCTGGTTTTGAGCAATGAATAGCACATCTGAGGAGAGAGATGAGTTGGATTTTTCCTTATTTCACTTGTTACTCAGTGTGCAGGGATGTGTCAGTATGTGCAGTCTATTTTGCTTCTATCAATGTATTAGTTTGTGGAAAGTGACAGTATGTAGAAAGCATTAAAATATGCAAAATACCGGTTAGTGTTTTGGGCATAGCAAGAGCATAATTAATGGCCTATGGTTATTAGTAAGTTATAGCAAAATTTTGTTAGTGGAGAAAAAGGAAGTGTTGTGCCCTTTATGGGAAGGAGCATGTCGTCTTAGTCATTCTGTGCAGCATCGAGCACTACCCCGGACTGTGCCTTGGAGGCACGTCTGTTAAACTGTTTCATTGCGTTATGCTAGTAATTTTGCTTTTCAACAGACTGTAGCTGGTAGTAAGGCAGGCAATAAAAAGGTCTGTCTAATTCTCAGCATTGTAGTTGAATTATTTTAGAACTTGGGTTATTAATGGGACTCCTGGGACAAAAAGACATGTGGCAAGTGATGTCTCCTGGGAGAAAGCGGTGACGTTCTCCATGTAATTTGTTCTCCCATGCTTGAATGTTAGTGTAGGGGTGACTGGTCATAAGTTACAATGAGCAAAGTGTGCAAATGTTTCGGTGGAACGTTGCAGCTTTGATCTGTTGCAGTTAGGTCTTCTATCAGGGAATGATCTAGACTTAAGTATTACTGGATTGTTTTCAGTTTCTGTTTCTAAACAGAAGGAATGCAAATACAATTAAAAACATT
>NW_009603162.1:70894-106542 GCF_000690535.1 Cariama cristata | reverse complement strand
CCTGCTGAAGTCTTCTTTAGAAGAAACAGTGTTATATTAGTTTCCTTGCCTTAAGAGGGAACAGTCAGTGTGGGTTTTCAGGAATTAATGAACCATTTATTGCTCTTACAACTACATTTCTTTAACAGTACAGCATGAGGTAACCAACATTCCAATTTCTTACTTGCATACAGTACTTAAAATAAGTAGAGGATGACATAGCTCCTAGTATCAGTGCTTCAAAAAGCTAAGTATTTTTGTAAAGGAAAAATTTATTATCAGGATTTACTTTACTTTTATGTATAACATAAAGTCCCTTTTGGCTGTCAGGCCTTGTGTGTGGCAAGGTACATCTCTTTTTGTAAAGTGATATGCTTGAAGTAATGCTTTATGCTGAGAAGTACTCCTAGAAGAAATATAGATATGTGTTGTTTTTAAATGGTAAGAAACCAAGCAATGAAACTTCTGTTCCCAATTCCCTACAGAACCTCTTTAAACTCCCAAGAAGTTAAAAAAACCCTGCATGAAATGAGTGTGACTTTGCTGCCTTTTCTTTTTTTTTAAATAAAGAAAAACCTGGTGAGAGTCTCTAAAGCAAGAGATCTTAATCTCATTTGGAAGAGGAGACAATGTAATTTAGAAGTTCGTCTAACCAGGTTAAAAAAAGCTTTCATGAGATCTGATGACAGTGGTCAGCAGCTTTCTCAGCGTTAGCGTTGTAATTGACTGATGGGACCTTGTCTTCCAGCCACCAAGTTACATTCTTAGTGCTGTATCGTGCTACCCTGAAAATCAGTATTATCTCTGGTGCGGACGCTCAGACTCAAAGCAACATTTATACCTTTGCTTTTAGCCACCATAAATCTTCCAACTGTCGAAAGGGATCTTGAAGCGATTTTATAGCCGAGGTCCAATCAGATACTGTTAATCTCTAAGGAGTACAATGATGCATTCACAGGAGAAAATATTAATATTGCAGTTCCCCCCAGAGGTGACGGCATTTCAATTTGATAAATTGTTTATTATCGTCGTCATCTTATCTGTCAAGCTTTGAATGTGTTTTGGGGACTTTGGAAAGAATAAATCTCTATAGATGTGGTTCATTGCTATTTATAGCAATATGCCAAATGGCATATGCTTTATTAGACATAGTCAAAGAAAACTAATCATCATATTTGACAGGGGGAAATCAAAACTTTTTTATTAATAGTTTTGACTTCATGGGCTTGTTGTAATGGGATGATGCTGGAACAGCGATTTTTATTCCTGCAACAGTGCCTCATCTCTTGCGGTGCGAGGTGCCTGAATCGGCTTCCGTTGATGTCAAAGTAAATCGGTGAACTTGCATCATCTTAAAATGGCTCTAACAGCTTAATCAGCCTCCGAGTTTTGCTGTTCTGAAAACTCGGTAGTCGTCCAAAGCGAATGTTGTGTCCTTCTGGTACTATCGGCTTCCGTTGATGTCAAAGTAAATCTGTGAACTTGCGTCATCTTAAAATGGCTCTAACACCTTAATCAGCCTCAGAGTTTTGCTGTTCTGAAAACTCGATAGTCATCCAAAGCGAATGTTGTGTCCTTCTGGTATTGGCATACTTTAACTTCAGCTTTAATACATAGAGTACTTCAGATACAAACAAGGCTGTGCAAAATTCTCCAGTCCTTAAGAGATTATTTGCAAGTGATACATGAAATATCTTTAGCCTTGAATGTAACAAAGTGCCTTAACACTTGCCTCTAAACTGATTCAGTCTTTTTTTGTAAGTGTGTCTCTATGCATATACACACACAAATATGTAAACCTAAACTTCATTGATTTTTTTTTTTTTGGTTATGAATTGGCATTTGTACTGCCCCAAAGGGATTTGTTTTAGAAGGTATAATACTTGGCAATATACTTTCGTCCTTCCAGTGAAGTATGCTGCCTGAGCATTTATATTAAATAAGATGCTGTGTCAGTTGCTTTACCAAAAGTGTTGGTTGAACTAAACTAATTTCAAAATGGGAGTTTAAACCAGTAGCTACACATAAGCAAAACACGTTCAACATTTCAAAGCCAGATATTTTCTGCAGTTTTTCAAAATGTCAATTCTCCAACGTAACTGATTTTGGAACTTTCACCTATAATTGAGACAAAAGATTAACGACACATACGTAGCACAGGTTTAAGCAGCTTATGTTGTATCAGTTGCTGATTCAGTTTGGAACTGTTCTAAATGTCGCTCGTATCAGGGTGTTGGTTTTGCTGACTTTGCTTTGGGCAGTTTGAGGAAACTGGCTGCGTCTACAGGTAAGGACAGGTACGGTTGGCACAGTAACGCTCAGTCCTCGTTCCCCGACGAACCTGGAAGGGGAGGACTGCAGGGAGGTGCACAGAAACTTGCTGCTTTTCCACATGTCTGGATTTTCTACTGTAGGAGACTAAAGTACACATTCACATCTTATCCTGGTGTGCAGCTGGGCTGAGGTCAGGGTATGTGCTCCAGCACTGGGGCTGCGATGTAGCCAGTAAAACTCGGGGCTCCGAAACAGTGCATATTTCTTTTACAAGAGCAACCACATTGTTTGACAGGCCTTACAAATAATGTCTGAGACTTAGCTCTGAATCTGTCTGTCGCAAAAAATAAAGTAAAATAAAGCCTTTGAATATATAGCAGGTATTTCAGAGAACATTAAAAGGAAGCTACAATACTCTGTTTTATTTAAACAACAAAACCACCATGTCTCACGAGAAACTCTAATATTGGCCACTTCCTTACATTTCCAGGGCAAATGAGAGAGTACGTATGTGGTACTCTTTTTCTTGAAACTGTACTTCTTCCACTGCTTGCTTTCCTAGTGCTCTTGTCCGAGCTGTTAAATTATTGTTTTAAAGAAGTGATTCCAGCTCACTTAATATGAGAGCTCATATAAAAGTTGGCAGATATGGGAAGAACTTCCACAAAGCTGCTCTTTCTCAGATCTGTCAAATTCAGGTTGGTTTCCTTGTCTTAAGTAGGGTTGAGAATAAACTATGGAGAGTGATATTTCATTATTCACAAGCTTTTCTTATTTTTTTTTTGAGTTTTACAGTGTGTTTTGTTTCATATTGGGCAATTACATGATATTGCCCCCCTATAAAAAGTAACGAATCGGTTCCTTATGCATGTAGGGTGGTAGCATTAGGGTATAATGAAAGGTATCCGGAGTTAAGGCCTTTCTCGTATATCGTAACTGACTTCTTGGCAGGTAGAAGAGCTGTTGTGTGTGCAACAGAGGTATCGATCCTTTTTCTGGAAGAGTGTGTTCTTCTAGAATCTGTTTATCTATTGTGTTCATGTTTTACAGTGATTAATATCAAAGTTGCATTGATCACATTCACACAAAGACAAATGATGAGAGAAAGCAGCAGCAATGAAAACCCAGCAGTGGGGTGAAAGGATGTAGAAGAAGTCTGGAGGAAGAACGCCGGAGGCACAGTGCTGCGGGTTGGCACTTTCTGGACAGAGCCAAGTCCACTCGTGGACAATGCCAGTGAAAGGAAAACCCCCGGGGGCTCACAGAGCCCGCTTTCACAGATTGCGGTAACAAGAAGTGTGAGTTAAAGCAAATCTCTTCTGACAGGCCTAATGGAAACAGCTGCAGTTGCATCTTTCTGTCTCCTGGGAAATACTAAGGAAGAATATTAAGGAAGATTACCAGTCTTGGGAGAGTAAAGTTCATAGTCATCAATTCCGTAGGTTGTCCCAAGACTTCTCAGCTGATTTGAGGCAGAATAAGGACTTTCTGCTGCATTTCTTTTTTTTAAATTAAAAAAGGAGTCCAAATTTTAGAGCTAGAGTGAGGCTTATGCTGCCTGCAGCATCACCTTTAAAAACTTCAATATTGTTGTGGAAATTGGGTTATTCCCAGATTGAGTCTGTGTCTTACAAGTTAATGTTTTTACGTTACTTAACCTGTGTGACTAGGGGTAAAGGAAGAGAGGCATGATGACTTCTAAGATTCTAGACTGAATTTAGCCTATGGGTTAACCTCCCCAAATGATTTTGGAGTAGGATTGGCCCTGTGCTCTTTTTTGAGGGCATCTGTAAGTAGAGAGGCATGAGTTGTTACAAGTTTCCCATTTACTAGCACAAACTGCTTGTCTGTTGGGTTTGTAAAGTATTTTTTTTTCTTTTGTGTGGTGTAAACACAATCTTTACAGAATGACTTCAAAGCAGTGACACGAGATCTTTTGCACATTTAGCTCATCAACTTCCACTGTCCATAAGTCTAGATTTGGCCCTGGGTTTGATTGCAGCATGAAACCCTGTAGTCCTGAAATACTGGCTGGTCTCTGGAGGGCCATAACATTATATGGGGGAAAGAGATGACACCAAGGGCTGAGCATTTTGATGCCGTGACGTTCTGAAACGTCACAGGAGTGTGAAGCATGACTATATGTTGTTACCTGAAAATGTTGCCTTTGAGGATTTAGGCTTCAGTTTTAAACCTATAAATGAAAGATAAATTATGTCTGACACTAGGTTACTGTTGAGGATGGTGGTATCTTCCGTTGAAGGCCTGAAGTCAGTTTTCATGTGTATTTGCATTTGATGGCTATTTTAGTTATTTTCTTAGTTCCAAAGAATGCCGTACCTTCACTTTCAAGATAGGAAGTTGAAAAGGAATAATAATTCCCACTCCTGACTATTGGTGTTTCATTCACTGACATCCTAGAATAACCACAACTAGTCTCATCAAATGCTGCTTGACCTGTAAACTTAGCATTTAGCCCCACATGAGGGAAGAGCTGAAAAACAAATGTCAGAATCTCACACGTACTCATGGATTTTTTTTTAATTTTTAATTTTTTTTTAAGGAACTGTCTCAACTTGAATTAGAATATACTACTTCATTTAATCTTCAGTATTTAGAGGAAATACCACATGCTTTAATGTTCTAGGGCTATTTTAACTGAGAGGAATTAGTAATTTTTGTTTTGGAAAGCATCAGTTGCTTTTGACCTGAGAAAAAAATTAGCCTTTCTGTCTACTGAGAACAGTAGCTGATTAGATCTCAGATAAGAAATGCAATGTCTGCTTAGTAATCATCTGAAAAAGAGAACATATTGGAGGCCAAATGTTTGTGTAAAATAGAATATACTTGTTTGGATAAAGTAAACCCTTCTGTTTCCCAGAAGTGCGGACAGCTGTGAGTGTGGGTTTAATTCCCCTCCACCTCCAGGCTCTAACTCCTGAAAATATTGTTATGCACAAAGCTTTCATGAACAAACATAATATAAAATGAGACTCTGATAATTAAATGGAAATTTGAAACAAAACAGATAGCAGTTTAGTGAAGATCTGCTGTATTTAAAATATGATCAACTTAATTGTGAAGATATCTGATTATTTGGTTTCCCAGAAATCAAATTGCCTTTGAAAGAATCTTTGAATATTAATTTTATCCATCCAAACATTAATATCTCCTTCTGCTCTGGTATCTGGAATGCCATAAGAATGGTTCTTGCTAACACCACGGCTCAAGGTCGCGAGCAGGATGGAAACAGCTGGAAACCAAGAACCAAACCTTGACTAAAGTCTTAAAGGCTTACCACAGGGGAGGTACTGTTAATCTGCATTCCTTGGCCATATTTCATTCAAGAAATGAAGTATTTCACAGGCTACTGCTCAGAATTTTAAGTGCACGATGTACTCTTGTTTTTAGTCTACTTCCTTTGCTAGACTAAAACACAGTTGAGCAAAACCGGTTGAACTATAAGGTAATATAGGTCTTGTCTTTGTATTTATAGTCATGATGGTTGAGCCTTAATTCCTTTTAGCTAATCAAAGTGACATGGGCAAGTAGAGTGCTATCTGAGAAGATATTCTGGATGTAATTTGCAAACCTCTGTGGGACATGTGGTACTGTTCCTGTACGACTGCAATGTTGGGTTTGGAGCCTCATGTGAAGGCTTGACGCTGATTCAGTGGCTGCTGATGCCAATAACGTACATGAATTTGCTATGCTATTTTATATCCTCTACATAAGGTCTACTCTGTATAGCGAGTGGAGTGCTGCATTATTAATGTGGGGCTTACAGAAATATGATTGTGAAGAAATAGCTGATGTTTGATTCATTAAGGCGATGCATTTTAAAAGAAAGCGGACATTTGAAGTGACCATTTAATCACTGTCATGTATCGCTAAAAGAACCCTCCATTATGTGTGTTTGAACAAATGAGCTCTAAATGAGAATATTCCTAAGTAGAGCAAAAGAAGGTATTAAGACCTCAGTTAGCTGACATGCAGTTTCTTAAAAATACTGTGCTGTTCCTCAAACTGATGTTAAGGCATGGCTGCAATTTTCAACACTAGGCATGTTATTTTGAGGTAGCTCCTTTTTGTCATCTAGAAAGAATTGTACCTCTGAGATGATATGGTACCTGAGCTCTAGCTGTTACCAGGGGAGTGTGAAATGGAGACAATCTGCTCAATGTAGTAAACTACCCTCCTGACTGTCTTGCCTAGAAAAGTGAAAAAACTCGGTGGATACAAAAAAATGAAGAATCAAAAAAGAAAGAAAAATATAGTCCCACCATAGTAATTCCTGACCTTCCAAATACCCTGTACGTGTGCAAAAAGGAGTTTTGAAGAAAAGATGACTAAGTTACAGTAATAAAGGGTAAGAGACAGTCATCTAGAAAATGGTAGCCTTTTCTACCGTGATACCTCTGTCAACACAACAGAGACCTGTAGCAACAGAGGGAAGAAGTTTAAAACACAAACTTCTCTGCATGGAAGAAATGCACTCATTTATAATGCCTATGTCTTCACTGCTGCATTTAAGAGAAGAGTTAGAAGTCAGAACTTTAACCCTTGCTCATGTAATTCTTTGCAGGGAATATCCTGAATGCCTTTCTCATTTCTGTTCAGGACAGGATTTTCAAGGAAGAGAGCCGTCAACTTTCCTCTTTACTTGGGTCACTGAGGAATTATCTGCTGCCTTGCATCACGTCCGTGTGGCTCCGTGCCCTATGGGAATGCTGAGAAAAGGAGCTACGTACCCATTTGTGAAATGGTATGGTATTTTATTCCTACCTCTTTAAAGGGGCTTTCAATGTAATGAATCCTGAAAATGATGTCAGCAGGACTTGTGGAAAGGTTTCTAAAGCCTTGGGCTTTCCCTCCTCGCTGAAGAGACCTGAGACACCATGCTGAGTGGGTAGGTGGATATGTTTGTTTGTCATAGACAGTGAATTAAGATAGAAGGTAATCTCATCTCTGAACACTTTTATAGATATTCAGTATTACTGGTATTTAATTCTTTACCACAGGGAGATTTATTAGCAGTTTCTTGTTGCCAGGACAACAGAAACAGTTTGTAGAATATAGAATTTGGGAGGCTGGTTACGCTTTGGTTTCACGTGAGAGTGTGAAATGCATACCCGCTTGGAATATGCATTATTCCAACTATGTAGGGCTATTACCTTGAACATTAAATTACCAAAGCTCTTTGTGTGATTTCTTATAAGCTGAAACCTTAAATTATGTGCGTTCTGGTTGCTGCTTTGTAATAGGATCAGTTTCTAGTAGATAAATATTTTCCCTGTCTCAGAAGACAATTTTGAAAGTTGTTTGTCCCCTACTCTTTTTATTTCATTAAGTTATGTTTGTTGGAAAAGGCTTTTCACTCCCTGATGATTGCTTGTCGCATAAGTCATAACAAGAGATTTGGATGAAAATGGCAGAACAAGAAAAGCTGCATTTCAATAGCTTTTTGTAGTATTCTACAAAACTGGCCTGCCACCCCTTCCTGATTTATTGTAAGGCTGGTTCAGTATAAACTGATTTGAAGCGGTTTTGACAGTCTCTGAATTTTAAATTTTTCTGATGAATGTATACGTGATGTGTTTCGAACTGTAATCCAGCTCCCATTGAAGTCTATGGCAACTCTGCCCTCAATTCCTATGGTGCAGAAGTGGACTTATAATGAGCTATTTAACATTTCACTTATCTAAATTGTCACAGCTTGAAAGCTGTAGTAAAAGAGTGGGGTGTTTTGGAGTGACTGAAGGGCCTGTAAATGTAATCAAAGAGACCAAATTGTGTGTGAGAGGCTGTTTCATCTCCATCTCTTTCATCTACGGAAACCTGATAGAATTTGTTTAGTGTATTCTGGCATACAAAAATGCATAGTCAGATGCAGTATTTGGAATGACTCTTCAGAACTGACAGATGAATTGTTTTACACTTAAGCAGCAATAATTCAGTAGCGTTAAGTTCTTCACATTCTGTCACAAAACTTTTGATGAGAAAGTCTCGTTTGTAAACCACATCTAACTTGGCTTTCTTATCTGTACGATAATGGACCCGTATCTATCTTTCTGGGAGAATATCTGAAAATACATGCTCTAATATTTATGAAGTGTTTCAAAAGAGTCATTATAAATAAGATCGAGCATGAAAGCTATATATTATATACACCAGATATCATAATATAAAAATTCATCTCATTTCTGCTCTTAATGTGTTTTTCAGAATTACGTAGAAGTATGTAACAACTGATCTCAAATGGATGAGGGTTTTTTTGCGGCAGTTTCAGCTTCTAAAATTCAATTTGACCATATGTATCCAAAGATACTAGTTCAAAGGAACAAATAAAAGGATTTTCTTAAAACAAATTCTGACAAAATATGGAACAAATTGTAGTAGTTATGTTAGATACATTTGCTAGTACAGTAGATGAGGTATGAAACAAATGTAACTTCATCCTCTTTTGAAAAAAATTATAGAGACTTCAGTGATAAAAGAACCAATGTATATATTGTATCTGTTACCATAAACTGTCAGCAAATGATCTGCAGCAAGGTGGGAAGAGTTGTAGTGTACGATACAGAACTGATGTTGGAATTGCCAGGAGAAATTTAAATAGCCTTGAGTTCAGCGGTAAACTGATACAATGTTTTTCCTAGAATTTTGGGATTCTGAAAACCAGTTCAGAACCAGTACAACAGTAGTAATGAAGACTTGACCAGATCACAGCATGTCTCTTCAACCCTGGTGAATTGGATTGTGGAGGACTTAAAGTTTTATAGGCTGGTGCTGCTACTGAATTTCATTTTTTTTATTATTAATAATGAATGAGATGTCAATGGATGAATCATCCAGAATATTATTCAGCATCTTCAGGCTTTGCCATATCTTCCTTTCTGTTACTGAGTATGTGTTGAGTGCAGTTGTCTGTGTTGAGTTAAAACATCTGTCGTGTGTTTGGAAAACAATGGATGAATCATCCCTCTCCCCCTTTTTTCTTTGTCCTGAGATACCAGCCGAAGTTTCGATAGTTGTTTCCCTTTACTCAGATACGGTGTTGCACAGTTATTCTAGCAGCAGTTCTCTTTGCAGATAGTCTACCTCTTCTCTCAGCATCTTGTCTGCTGTTAATTTAAAATGTTGATTGACAAAATTCAATTCTTAAATTAAGGTTTCCTTGTATAGAAAATATTTCCTAGGAAGACTGCTATGGAAAAGTTAAAACTCTGGGAGTGCCTATATGGTTTAGAGGCGCTTTGTTTAGCATTGATTTGTGCAAAATGAATGAACACATGGAATGAGAGTATTAAATACAAATCATATATTTATGCCAGTAGTAATGGATACCGAACAAGATCTGTTTATTCACCTTACCATGTGACATCAGTCCTATGAGCTAAATTCCTGTATCCAAGCAAACTGAAAAGGAAGAAGAAAAGGTATTTTTCCTGAATGCAAAATCTTTCCTTTTTTCCACCAGCCCTAATAAAGGCTAATTGTAGTTTCAATGGAGAAAACTGTTCTGCAAAAATCATGAATGTATTTTTCTATTTTTTTATATGTGAAAGAACAGCCAGCGCTTCTGGGGACTGTTCTGAGTAAACTATTTGATAGGAAATTGATTGATGTAGGAAATTATTTAGGAAAGCAGTAACTTTAGCTTTTAAGTGCTCATGAATCTACGCTGGGAAGTAATTAATAAGAATTAGAGTTTAAGATAAATGACTGAGAAATTGTAAGATCATAGGAGAGTGTAAATCAGTCTGATCACATACTGTGTAAGAACAGTAATAGAATGAAACTATTCTTCATCAGGTTGAAAAGTTTGCATGTTGTAGTGATTTATTTATGAAACTGATAAAAGGTGAGCAAGAGGAAACATGGGTCTCAAATTAGGACAGTAAGCTGAAGGAAAATTGAAATCGATTACTTAAAAGGTTGGAATCCCTAAGGTTGTCCTTAAGGCAACACTTCCCTGATTTCTTGTAACTGGGTGAAATAAATGCCAAAAACCAAACCACCCAACCCCAGAACGAGAGACTGTTGATATAGTCACTGTATTCTGACCTTGTGTTCTTAATGGCAGTATCCAGGAGCACCTGGGCATAGAATATGATTTACAAAGTGACTTACAAGTAGTCTTTTTTTACAACTGGAGTCATACAGCAATTCTACCTATGGTGGGTGAAATTTAGTCTGAACTTGGGCAACTGCAATGCTGTTTTAACAGGAATGGCTAGGCTGAAGCCCAGGCGGGTGGGTTAACCTTACGGTTTGGAAATATTAGATGTACACTGCTATGGACACTTTATTCTGGGTAATGACAAAGCCACAAACAACAAAGAAAAGTGGTTCTAGATAGCATATTTTTTTTTTTGCCAAAAAAGTTTTGGATTTGCTTTTGTGCCTATGTTCTTAAAGTAATGAGTAAGTGTATCAGGCTCCCCTGATGTCTGTAACTATAAAATCAAGGAAAGCAGCTCTCTATTGCAGAGGTAAAGAAGAAGGGTAGTTATGGCAAGATGGGAACCAACTCCTTCAGGATGATTTTTATCATTAGCAATGTTGAACTGGGCAAACGCAACAATAAAAACATAATGAGGTAAACTACACTTTTTTTACACTGTTCATAGTCATACATGCATATTTACACCCATGTGTGTAAGTTTACGTATATATCTCCCAGTCCCCGGACACTTGCATGTGTATTTATACATGCATTTCTCAGCTCCTGGTTGCATGGTAATGCTACTCAAAATGTCTTCTGATATATCACCGAAGTTACGGATATAGTGACTCTCATGGGTTATTTAATCTGTTTTACCAGACCAAAATCATGTGAGTGTTCTGCTGAGAGAAAAATCAAGTACATCTTACAACTTGCATTTCCAATGGCTAATCGAAATTGTAGTCTGTTTCAAAGCCTCTTGAAGTGAATATGACTTTTTTTTTTTTGCCCCGAACTTATTTTAGATCTGCCCTGTAAGGATTCTACAGCATGGCACGATATATCAGTTTGTGCAAACCAGGGGAGGGAAGGTGATCTAAACCTGCCTCTGACTCATGGGATTTTGACTGTCAGAAATAGTATGTACTGTTGATAACATAGTGCAGGACAACAAGTGGTAAAAAAAAATGATTTATTGTTTTGCAGAGTAAAAGTATGCTCACTGCGGGTTCATAAGTTTGCAAGTAAGTTATATTTTGTGCTAATGCTGTTTAAAAAAAAAAAACAACAAACACATTGTCACCATGTGTGTATGAGCAAATTGATTCCTTACAGCCATTTCCAGTTTAAGATACACTTTCCCTAGCTGAGGCTTGTGGTATTTGCAGACTGTCTGACTTTTAGCCACTCTACTGTTAAGAATGATTTGACTTAAATTTTGTCTAATGACTAACAGTCGAATTTGCTGTATCCTTTCAATTTTAATAAGAAATGATCACTTCTGTTGAACTGAATATGGTAATATTAATAGACCCAATTATATAAAACGCCGCTGAGAACCTAGTCTTCCAAAACAAGTTTTGTGTGTACGCACACATTCATATATTGTGTGGATATGTATGTATTGTATATGAGGTATATAAGTGTTCATATGTGTTGTATTTTAATTTAATGCTGTCAGTGTTTTCCTACTGTTTGTTTTTGTATGCAGCAAAGTTTGTCCCTAGTGATCAATCACTATGCTAACTGAAACTGGTTATCTAATGAAAGTGATCTCAGAAATTTCAAGTCAAATTTTTCTTCAGAGTATTTAGGAATACTTTGATCTTAATAACAGAGAAGTCGTTTTTCCCGGCAATAAATGTTGCACATTGATAATCAGCATAGTGGAAGGAAGAAATGTATGTCACTAGAAGTTTGGGATTTTTTTTTTTATTTGCTTGTTTTGTGGTTGTGTTTTGCTTTTGGCTTTTTTTTTTTTTTAAAAGCTCGGGGAAAACCCCAAGTGATGCAAAGGCAATTACTCACCACCTCCCACAAACAGACTGATGCCCAGCCAGTCTCTGAGCAACAGCTATTTTTGAAGACAAACCCCCAGGTTTTATTGTTGAACATGACATGACATGGCGTGAAATACCCCTTTGGCCTACTGGAGCCAGCCATCCTGGCTGTGTCCTCTCCCAGCTTCTTACCCATGCCCATGCTACTCGCTGGCAGGGGCAGAGTAAGGAACTCACAGCAACAGCTGAAACATTGGTGTTACCAACGCTGCTGTAGTCACAAACCCAAAACGCAGGGCGTCCTGTGGAGAAAATTAACTCCATCCCAGCCAGACCCAGTACAGCTCTCCCCTGTTCTTACCCGGTGTGGACACGTATGATTATTTCTTCTTAGCAGTGTTTCCTTATTAATTGTTAATTATATTCATGAATTTGTTTCAGATGTTGTCTTTTATCTCTGAATGATTTTGTTACTTGTAAAACTCATTTACAGATAGACTGACCAGAATAATGCTCCGTCTGAATGTGTATAAACACATGCCAATATACTTTTGGCGTTTTCATTAATTGTGCGTGCTTCTAGTCTTTGCTGTCTTTATTGGCATTGAACTTTACGCTCTTCTAACGCAGTTGTCTACACTGAAGCCTTGGTTTTGCTGTTTTTTTTTTCCCTGAGTTTGATGTAGTACACTTAAATTCAAGCAGTATGGCTCAGTAGTTCATATTACTTTGCTTATGATGCGTTAGCTTGTGTTTGTCAAATCTGTATTTTTATCTACTACCTCTTCCTTCTTGCCTACATTTTCATGTTGAACTAGGGCTATTTGTAGAAAGTGGATGCATAAATGATATGAAAACAGATGAAGTAACTTTGATTTTTAAATCTGAGAATATTCACCTTATTTACAGAATAATTAGTGAACTAATTAGCATCTCTTCAGGAATGTTTACTGTGGCAGACTGTAATGATGTTCTGTGGATCCTATTCTACTGCTTTCTTGTGCAACTAGTAGGACCAACAACACCTGTATTTTTATGTGCTTATAAGCATGTATCAAAATAAGCCAATTTTGCACTGAGAATGGTGTTTCCTAGAAAGTCTTTACCTGCATTTTTGTAAACATAATAGTCATGTAGAACTGGAGTGATGACATGAAAATCTGTTTGCAGATATGACGTGGTTTTCCGTGTAGGGCTGCTTTCCTGGGTGTCTGGGTAAATGGTATTGAAGAAGTGCCTTGGCTTCCCCCGGCCAGGCTGACTCTGACTCGGGGTTGGGGACGGAAGGGCGATGCTGCAGCTTCTCCCTAGGAAGCTAGGAACTGGTATAAAAGAGGGACCCTTGTACAAAAATGTGGGAGACGTCGTACGTCCAGGACATAGGGAAGTCCTCAATGTGTTTGTTTGCACTGACTCAGCATGGGAGTTTTCCGCTGCTGATTCTTGTTTACGGAGCCTGTGGAGTTACAATCCCAGATTTGGTTAAGCAGTAGCTGGAAGAATTGCTGAAGTATTATCAGTTTGTATTTCCCCATCTTTAAGTGCCTTTTAGGATAATGTCTTACTGCACCTATAGAGAACAAAAGAACCTAGTAAAAGACTTCAGCTTTACCTTTGGAAGCTTCTCCTTGAAGACTTTGCTTTATGCTTGTAAGGTGTGCTCTAGATATGCAATAACCTATTAACGTTTCTGCTAATGGGTTTTCTCCTGCAATTCTTTGGGTTGATAAAAGTCCATGGGTGTGTTAGTGCTGGTATATTACAGTGCTCTATATATTTGAAAAATCTTACCGTTGATTTTTCCATAGGTTCTTTGTTTGTCTGGCGGGAAAACACTCCACTTCTACTCCAGTTGCTCATAGGGTCCCGTGTGTCATCCCCCGTCCGTCCATGTCTCCCCCCCGAAATTAATTTCTTTCCCTTTCTTCACCTATATGTGCTTACTATTGATATATCATGCGAACTCCTGATTGAGGAAAAAGTCTGTATATACAATCTTGAATTGAAGCATGTACTGAAAGCCAAAAGATACTGAAGCATGTGTTTAGAGGTAACTCTGAACTTGCCTGATTCAGCAGTTCCTTAAATAGTAATTTTCTCATGTTGCTGGTCAGAGGTCACTTCACTCTTGTGTAAGTCCTCTTGTCGCTTTCAGTTACGAAGGCTGCTGATACAAAAGGACTTAGTATTCATAGATTACGTATGAACAACTCTGCCTTTGGTACTTTCGATATTCTGGATTTTCTGCTATAGTATATTTGGTGCTCTGTCATAGCAGTAGCCTCAAATAAATAACACACATCTTGAATTACAGTATTTTCTTTTCCCAGTTATTCGTTTTATCATCATCATCCAACAGTCTTGCTCTGGCTTTGATCATCTGGAGCTCTTTCTATGACACAAAGTGAAATAGGCACTTACCATTAAGCAGCAGTCGCTGTTACAAAATACTCTCGATTATAAACTGCCTATGTCCAGAGTAACATATGACAACAATTCTGTGCATATGTTGCAATGGAAAATCCTATTGAGGATCTTGTTGGCTTCCACAGCATTGTCTTGGATGTAAATTCAGCAGTCTGTTATGAAGATATAGGGAGGCCTGGGGATGGTTTGTTTGCTTTGCTTTCCATTTTAGTGATTTACAGCAGACTAACCTCATGCATACATCAGGGAAGTGGTGTTGCATGTTTAGTTTCAAAAATGCGAGGGATGTAGGATGGAGGTGCCGAGATAATATGGTCGTAAAATCTGGATGGAAGACATTCTGTTGTATGGGGAGTGAGTATGGTTAGTTGCTGGATGGTGCTAATTACTGAGACTGGATTTCTTGTGTAGTTAGGACGCCACTGTTTCAAGACCATTTAGCAGGTCAGAACTTCATTTTTCTCCTTCTGTATGATAGAAGGGGTGATGTGGAGCCGTGGTCAAGTTATACAAAGTGGGAATGCTGCACTTCCGTGGTCAGAGGTAACGTGAAGAGTGGCAAAAGTCCCTTTAAGGTTCTTTCTCACATGCTGCTTCAAGCCCGATATTGCTGGGTAAATTCACATCTGAGACGCTGCAGGCCAGATGTGGCCCATCAAATATTTTACATAGTATTACAGGTAAATTTTCTTGCCAGCCTCCCACATGTAGAAGGCTGTACTGTTGTGAATTCAATTGCAGGTGATGTAGTGGGCTTGCTCCTCAGAAGCATTCACATCTGGTCATCACTGCAACTTCTGGAGGGAAGAAAAAACACCAGCAAAATCCCTGCATGACCCCCCCCCGAAGATCACAGAATAAAAAGGCAGATGATTTCTGGAACATAACAAAGACTTTGATGCAGAATATTGTCTGAGGTATTTTTCAGGCTGCCTGTAAACCAAGCTGGAAGGCAAGTCTCTTTAACTGGTGTGGTTGAAGTTGTGTCTTAGCATCAGTCTCAGAGAGCCTGGACTGATAGTAGGGTGTGTTCAGAGCACATACCTTTGCACATGCATAATACTGTTTCCTTTGTATACCAGAAAATGGAACAGTCATTTTGGCTATTAGTTTGTAAATAAGTGTGCTGCAAAGATGAATACAAACCAATTACAAATATGCCCTTCTTAAGTTGGCTCTTGTTTGAAGGCTTCGCCAGCTCTGTAATTGCTTTTGGACTAATTAATTATACAAATTTTCTTTTTACAAATTAGAACAAACTGCTAACCCAATTTCCTGATTATTGTCCTTTTATGTTTTCGTAAAGCTTTTAGATTAAGTCTTAGATGAACATACCTTTACAAGTGCAGTGGATGCTTTCTGAAAAGCAGTCATTAATCATTGTAATGTATGACCTCAGTCATATCTTGTCTCAAAAATAAGCTTTTATATTAATCAATAATTAACATTAACTTGCACTATGTCCTATGTTTAAGAAGTTACCCTTACTGCTTGCTTTTTGTTTGTAAAAGGCAAATGAAATACTTATGAACTTCTCATAATACCTTCCTCCAAAGCTGTTGAATGTCAGAAATAAATGATGGAAAGTTAAAGATACCGTCTCTGATTATTTAGCTGTGTGGGAGATGGTGTTTGAGGCAAAATGTTCTTTCTGTATTAGCGTCAATACCTACGGATCAAACTATGCAATGCACCAGACTGCAGATTTTAGTGACCAACCATTTATGTAGAGTGGCTTGCGTGCTTCTCCCGAGTCCTTAATGAGTTCAGCATTCAAACCTAGTTCAATCATCAGCCTGCAAACGGATTATTTATCTCTAACATTATGGCTGCAAATATTGGATTGTTCTGGAATTAAAAAGAAATACATAAGTAAGATCTTTTGAAAACTTATAGATGTATGTCTGTGTGTCTGTCTGTCTGTGCTTGGTAAGCAATCTACTGGTAGGCTGTTTCTGACTATGTGTGACCTTGAGAAAGTCTCCTAAGATGTCTCCTCTCAGCTTCCTTAATTTTTAATAGAGATACTGATACCTGCCTGCCTTACATTATGTATAAGTTGCATCTTCCTTTGCAATGTATTTTAAGACTTCTGGATGAATAGGTTTAATTGGAAAGAAAAACAACTAATCTCTTCTGTCTTCCATCCTGACTGAAATCCTCTGGACTTCAGGTAAAGCTGAAATATAATAGAATAATAGAGAACTAGAAGCACAGACCACTTACTTGTGCTATGTTGCCAGCTTTGCGTTAGCTTAAAATTCGCAAAAGAATCTTGCACGTGTGTCCCTAGCTACAGAGACAATGGAGATTTTTTTTTTTCTGGATGTAACTTTTAATACTTCAAAAAAAATTTTTTTAGAGAATCTAGTTTCTCAGAAATGGTTCTTGGAAAAAGCTTACTACTGTGTTGATAGGATTGTCTTATTACACTGCTGAAACTGAACCCCTATTTCAATGGTTGAAAAAAAGCCTCTATGGAATGAATTTAGGTCTATTCTTTTAGAAAACACATTTGTTAGGACAGAAGAGAATTTATTGAAACTGATCCAGGGAGCTTCTCCTGAGCTAGGCCTTACGTGTGTGCCACAGTGGTACATGCTATGTAATCCCTCCTTACGTTCACTAATACAGATCCAATACTCATCAGCCTTAATTCTAAACCCTATTTTAATCTTTATGGTGTTGTAAAAATACCCTTGAGACTTGTGAATGTGTTTCAAGCCACGATGAATCTGAATCATGAAGTGGAACTACAAAGATTTGTTCTTGCTTCTTGACCACATTGTTGCACGTAATAACATAATTCCTATTGTATTTCACAGATTATCTTTTCACTGCAGTAAATGGAAATGCATGTAGTCAGGGAATAGCTCCAGAAAACTGCGAGTATTTTCAGTTTTAGCTTTTTAGCTGCTCTTTTCCATTGAAGATACCAGACCGATTTGGAGGGAGGAGTGAAAGAGAAATAAGTTATTACAGAAACCATAGACTGAAAAACAACCTGCTGCTTCCCCCTTTATTATATTTTTGTTGCAACATATACTGTTTGGGAAGTTGTGAGTGGAAACATGAAATATGAATTTTCTCCCCCATCAGTTCTCTCATCATTCTCTTGGCTTGGAGTATTCTTTCATCTTAGATAATAGTATTTATGTTGCTAAACAGCACAGGTTGCTGTTCTATTTCAGGTATGGGTGTACTCCCTCACTTCTGTAATGTACAAAAGTGTTTATTTTTTTCTTTAAGAATTTTTTTATTATTGGAATTAGTTATTGCTCAGGTGGATTCATTGTTTGTGTCAAAATGTGCTTATGCCTAGGTCTCTGGACTATACATCGTTCTTAAGTATTTTATGTAATGTAACTCTTGCTGTCGTAATTTGATGGAACTTTCATTGTTTATGCTCTTTTGTAGGTTAAGGAAGGGCTGAAATGTTAGGGAGGTGGTTTAAAAAAAAAAAGACGTGTTCTTCAATCAGTTTAGTAAGTGAAAAGAAAAGATTTGGTACAATGCTTATAAACTGAAATGAAATCTTTAAAGCTGAAAAAGAGAGGATGCGCGTGTGATGTTACAGGAGATGCATCCAGGGAAGTGATTGATACAAACTTCCCAGTAAAGCTTCCTTTCTTTCATCCCTTTGAGATACAGTAAAACTGGATCTTTGCTTTTCCAGTCCTCTGCAATTTGCTCCCTGAAGTGCCTTGAGCCGCAGGTGCTGGATGCCTCAGGTATGCTTGTGCTGGGCTTCACTCGTATTCCTCAGCACCTGCTACTTGTTGCTCTGAACAACAGGTTGCAGGGTTAGATAGACCTTTAGTAAGGCAGTCTTTAGGAAGTACTTTGAGACTTCTTGATGCTCAGCACTTTTTTGAAAATTAAGCTAGCTGTTTGGCTGTCTGAAGGGAGACAACAGCGCCTAAACTTGGAAGTCTTGTGTTGAAAATCCTCATTAAAGTTTCTTACGATTAATGGCTTTTAAATATAATTCAAGAAGCCTTAGTGTGAAAATGGTACAAAAAATGCAATGAGAACATAGAAACAAAAACTTTTTAATTAATTAGAAGGGCTTTTGGAATTGGCAGATGACTTCCCCTGGGGACCTCTAAAATATGCATAAAATGCTAGTGTACATAGAATAAAATCTCAGAACAAATCAATGGGTTTTCTCTTTAGACTCAGTGCAGCACAAAAGAGAGCTCTGGAGGAGGCAGCTTGCTGCCAAAATAATTTTCCAACGCTCTTTCTTCATGTCTTCTCATTTCATTGGTTCACTAGCTTACGAACATAACTTGTTCTTCTTTTATGTTTATCCTTTATGAAAAAGGACAAAAGATTGGAAGCATTGTGATAAGTTCCCTGAGGGCTCTTGTTTCAAGAATGAACCCCAATTTCTTTAATGTAGGTTAGAAATTTTTTCCTCTATCTGAAAACATGCCTGCCTCCCATGTCTGCTGTGATAAAAGCTTTCTGCCTATGCGTTATCCTCAGCATTTACTGGGGAATCTGTTGTAGACTTGCAGTTCCTGAAATCCCAGCATCGCACTTACAGATTTAACGCGCGCTCTGGGTGAGGAATGCCTTAAAAGTGTTCTTCATGCAGTTCAGGCTGAGCTGAACTGTACCTCTAAACAAAGCAAGCAAAGACTTATCTCCCACATCTACAGTGGGTAACCTACAAAGGATATTGCTTAAAAAACCCCCAGCAAAACAATGAACCAAACAACAGCAAATATTAAGTCTAAATTGGAGAAGTCTGTCTTGTCTTAACGAGTGCTCTCTGGCAGAGCTGTAGGTAGCATTTCTTTGTTATGTGGCATATGTTGCATCTGTGAAAGATAATATATTGATAGGCCCGTGACCTTCCATAGACTGAAAGCATCAATGTCTCAGTATTTTTTTTTTAGGAAGCTGGTGCTGTCAGATGAAGAAGGACACAAAGAGCAAATGGCACTGTATAGCCTGTTGGTTTCCTACCCATCCCCACACCAGCCCTTCAAAAACATGGTGATATTAAACAGTCATCTGGTCTGTTCATTGCTCCTTTGTTGGGAGTATGTTTATAAAGACCTAAAAGGGTTAATGGGTATTAAGAATGAGTAATTTGAGTGATAGTAACAGCGTGGCTGCCTGTATTGCTGAGAAACCCAGGCAGAATGCCAGGCTAATGTAGCTACGCAGTTATTCTGAAATTTGGATCTTTCTGCAGGATTATACTTTGTGCCGTGTGGAAATCTCCTTACAGATTAAATTATTGCGTGACTGGCTTTATCATATCCGTACAGAGGATAAGAAGCAAGAAACAAGCAGGACTGCTCTTATACTGAAAGAGCATCTGATGTGTATCAAATTTATCTCGTGTTCTGTAATGACATTCTGATTGTCCTTTTACAAAAATACCTCTGGCTGCAAACAACCTATTGACATACCAGATTATGCAATGATCCGTAGTGTTTGAACTCTTAAAGATTAAGGCTTTATTAAACTTTTATAAGCTTTTTACAAATACTTCTTCAAAACAAGGCGTGGGCAAACATGGCAAGTTGTTCTGTCGCTTGGTTCTGTCTGGTTCCTCTCTGCCGCGAGAGAAAGAAAAACACAAGTCAATTCAAACGAGTGTATGGTACGGAGGCTGTTCAGCAGATTACTTCAGCAGGTACCTGACTTCAAGTCTGAGTTGCATCTCTGTTGAATACCAGTGAGGATGGAGAAATAATAACACCTGTGAAAAACTATATAGTCAGGTCTTTCTCTGTTCTGAGATTGCACTGTCATTCATAGATGTGTTGTCATTGTTACGGTTATCATCATCATCACCTTACCCTACAGGACAGCTGACTCTGGAACCATAAAAATGATATGTAATCGGATACTTCTTGCTGTTTGTGTTCAGTATTTGTATTAGAGCTTGTAATTTGTTTTTTAAATTATGAAAAAGGAGGGCATACGTATAAGGCCACATGTTCAAGGTTAAAACATGCCGATTTATGACTACATCATAGTTTGTGTCTTCATACACTTCTAATTAGGTAAGAAAAAGAAAATATGTTGACAAGTACTCTTTCAGGGATAAATAGATACTAGTAGGTCTGCAACAATGTTTTGTATTTTGTCTGTAAATATTATGCTCTGCATGCAATAGATCTTCATAAGAGTTTTATTAAATATTTTTAAAAGGGATTTTTACTTAAAACCAAGCAGCTCCTGTACATCAGCAGAGCTCATTTTATTATCTGTGGTACTTACTGTGAATACTTGGTATGCAAAGTGTAGCATTAACAGGTGGAAAAGACTGGAGTTGTTCAATATGATGACATTTATTTAGGCACTTTGTTGCCTGTGTCCATGGGGTTATTAGTTGTATGATCAGTGTGGAGGCAGAAAGTTGCAGGGAGGTTCAGCAAATAATTGTTGAATGCTTTGGATGGAGCACAGAATCAGCTGACAGTTCTGAAAGATGAAAATGCTTGGCAGGAGGAGAGATGCTTTCCTGTGATCAGCAGTCTGGGAGATAATGATTGGTATTATGCAAAATAAGTGTATAGCCTGAAAGTGGCAGGGAAAATAGTTTGTTTCTACCCCCCTCAACTTCTGAAGAGGAAAATGGAAAATGTGATAATATTTTTCTCCCTGCTTCCTTGTCATTCAAGTTGTGACATTTTGGAACTAAACAAAAGGCAAATTAATACCAGCGTTTTTCTGTGCAGATTCAACCTTTGCTTATTTACCAAATGTATGGATCTCTTTGGAAATGCCCATCTCTTCTGTTTTGACAAGCTCTTCTGCTGCAGCGAATTGTGCCAGAAGATGCTTCTCCAAACAACAGCCACTTGCAAAAACTTTTGTTAGAGCAATACTTTGACAAATATATAGGGTTGAGCAGTGAATCCCTGTGTCATACCATAAACAGACCACTCTATTTCTGTTAAGAAAATACAATTTTATTTCATTAGCATTAAACTGTAAAATGTGAAAATTTAGATAACCTTTTTAACAGAAAGTTTTCCTAGACTATAGTCTTTTCAAATTAATTTTGTATCAATGTGTTGAAAGCAGGTATAAACCCAACAATTTATCACTACCCTTTAAGGTTCTTTTTCTGAACCAAACTTCCTGACAGAAGTAATTTATAAGTTTAGTGTTAATTTTTGCACTTTTGTGTCGCTTAAGGGATGTTCTTTATCTGGGCATTGTTACTTTTTCTGCCTTCATCAGTGACACACAGCTGTGTCATCATGCCTGTCATACTCTGGAGATGTACTTCCCTCCTCATAATGCACCTGCTGTGAAGCGCATCCTTAATGATTAGATATTCATTTTTCAGAAAATGGTCCAAGAAGTTATAGGAAGTTTGTAATAGAAAGTTTGCAGTCTGGATTGCCCTCATCATTGCTTGATTGAAAATAGTGTCTGATAACTCTTCACTCATGAACTCATCTGTGTGCCCCTCTACAAAATCAACATCCTTTTGATTGAAGAAGATTTGGCTGTATATCAACTATGCAATTCAAAACAGTATGAAGGAGCATGCTTTTTTTGTTGCAGATCTTGATTATGCCATTAAAAATCAATCTATTGCTATTCCCCTTCTCGTTTTCCTAGAGAGAAATGTAAATAACAATTCAGATCCGGTAGATCCGGTCTTGTGAACTCAGACAATTTATTAGAATAAAGGACAGGCTCTTCAAGTGTACCTTGGTGGAAATAGAGAAGGCTAGAGTCAGAAGCATAGGCACATACATCATACCGTACCTAACGTACATTTTTTCCATTTATGCTGTGATACTGTAACTGCACTAATGGAACATTGTCATTAAAGAAGTACACAACGTATTGGAACGGCAACTACATTTAGTTCACTGCTACACTGGAAGAGGGGAATCTTTTGTACCAAGCAATTGCAAAATGTGCTCCTATAATTATTGTACTATGAAAGGCAGAAATTAGTTTTCAGTATAGTCACTGGAAATGGGTAGTACTTTAAAGCATGGCGAATCAATGGTGCTGACTATTATTATAACTTTCTGAAAATTCAAAATTTTTTTGCTTTTCCAGATGTTTGCTTGAGAAAAATTCTGGTTTAAGTAATGAACTCCACTTGCTTCAAATTGTTCAGGACTTTCTTTTTTATTTTTCCTCTTTAAAGCTGTTTTGAAAACGAAATTTTCACTGAGGTGCAAAAGTCACTCAAATAGTCCTGAAAAATACACCTCTTATGCTCTGGTTATCATGGAGATGTTGATAAAGCGTGCCATTGAAATAGATACAAGCTTTGTAGCTGACTTAAAAGGTTGCAAGATAAGACCTTCAAGTGTAATATATTCATGAAGGTCTATAAAGTAAAGACAAAGTGTTGGAGCTGATCTTTTAGTAGCTGTGATAATGAAGGATTAGTAAATGGTTTTGAACGTACCTGGAAGTTGATAAGACTCTTACCATTCTAGTCTATGATCATTAGATTCATAATGAAGTAATACACCATCCAACTTTTCCTCAGATGCAAGTACAAAACAATTCTCAACTGAGAACACGAAAGGATATAAATGGTATTTGACTCTTTCCCCCCCTCCTTGCACAGTCTTGAGGAACTTGTAGACACTTCCTAGGACAGATCTAATACAGTGGGGGTAAGGGCTAAGAAAACATTTATTTTTCTTAAACTGCTTGTGGACCTGGTACAAGATTATCGGGCGTTGTCAGAAACGTGTCATATTTTGGCTATTTCTGTTCAATGCATTGTTATTCCAGCATATCGTTTGGGAACATAACTAATGTTGGTTTTTTCAGCCATGTAGTTACTAGTGTAAATTTCTTATGACTCTGGTGACTTTTGCATTAGTTTTCCCAAGTTGCAGTCCTAGTCCCTAATCTACGTTTATGGGCTGCGCCAATGGAATATAGTCAGCTGTTACTGAAATGCTCTGCTTTCCCTTTGAGGTAATTCATTTTTGAGGTAATCATTCATATTTTTGAGGTAGTTCTGATATGTGATTTTTTGTATGCCTAAAATGTTTTGAAGATTGAGCCAGTCTTACTGAAATGAGAAAAAGTAGATTGAAGAAATCAACTTTGAATTTTAAATGCTGTTCTTAGTAAAATGAAGAGGTGAGTTTTACCACTGTTGATTTTTTTTTTTTCAGCATGTATCTATGGTTGGATGCAGAATACCTAATCCTACAGGATACACAATCCTTTTGGTTTTGGTTCCTTTCTATATATGATCAAAGAAATATTACTGCTAATGATTATCTTGATTTTTAAACAGCTGTTTGATTAGTAGCTTTTTCTCTTTTTGGAAAATATTTCAACCTCTCAGTAAACTGTTGGGTTTTTTTTTTAAATTACAACTTTCCTTTTTTCTTTCTTAAAAGAAAGAAATAGGAGTCAGTAAGTATTGCTTACTGTGCAACTGACATCACGTAAAGTAAGAAGGGCTTCCTGTAAAATCTTGTTCCAGAACTTTACTCTTTTAAGGATTATTTTTTTTCTAGTTTCAAACTTAGCCTTATTCATGATTAATCTATAACCATGTGGTCACAACTATTGACTTTCTGATTAAATAGCTCTTCTAATAATTTGGTGGTTTACTACCATGATTATAACTAGAAAAAAATATTAGCCTCTCCACCTCTGTTGTGGGAGTTGTTGATTGACGTTAGTGTAACGTAGATAACTGGAGCCATACCAAGGAGTGTTTGGGAAGATATCTCAATGATACAGCAACATTAATACTTGTTTGTTTTTACCAGATATGTAAATGACTTTAAATGCATCATTTATAGTAGTGTATGATTTTCTCCTTTTCCCTCTCAAACTGATCATCATCTTCACCATCCCTGGAGGCGTTCAAAAAACGTTTAGATGTGGCACTTCAAGACATGGTTTAGTGGGCATGGTGGCATTGGGTATACAGTTGGACTTGATGATCTTTGAGGTCTCTTCCAACCATAATGATTCTATGATCTTCTATCAAAGGATATAGTTATTAAACCCTTTCATCGCTGCAGTGTTGAATTCTTTTCCATTTCTGTTTTTCTAATTTGTAGTTTACCTGTTCCTTCCCACATTTTATTCCAGTCTTCTGTTCATTGATACTGTGTCTCAGCTGCTTCTGTTCAAATTTTATTTAATACTGACCAATATGATTAAAAAAAATAAATCTGCTTCTACCCACTGTGGGAGAAGAGGGAAGACGGAGAGGAAGAGAAGTACCTTTTAAAGAGGGCATCTCTTCCATTACGTGTCCCATGTAGATTCACGTGGAAGGAACAGACTTCACTGCTGTGGACCTGATTTGAGCATTACCCAGTTTGCTGATGAGATGGCAGATGAAGTGAAAGCTTTGCTGCATTCATCATCACCATGATGAATAAATACATTTTGGTAATAATTCTTCTTTGTTGAACAGTGGTAGTATTTAAGCTATTTGCAAGCTGAAGAGAACCTGTCTATAAGGCAGGTACAAAGATCATGGGATACACTGGGAATAAAACTCTTCTGAAATGAAATAGCCTGTTTTGTTCCTTTTGTATTAAACTTAGGCACTTGTAGCTCTGTTTTAATAATACAGAGTTAAGTCAGGCAAGTTACATAAGAACTTGCCTAATTTTGATTATATGCCCAAATCTATGTGAAGTCAGCACTGGAGTATTTATTAATTTATTCTTAGAACCTAACTGAAATCATACATAATTTGCAAATGTATGTAATAAGATGACTTGCTTTGACAGTTAACCGTGTTTATTTGCCTCGTCCCTCAGAGCGAACTGGCTCGCGAGGAGTGCATGGAACTTAGAGTGGCCGGTACTTAGGCGCTAACCCAAATGGCTGGATGACACAATTGCTGTGAATCGTAACTCACTTTGAAGCGGTACAATAGTGATGCTTGAAGTAATTCAAATAGACTTGTATACCTCTAGAACTGTTCTAATTACAAAACTCAAATCAAGGCTAGCCTGTATGTTGTGCATACCTGAATGTTCCCTATTAAGTTTTGTGATATTTTCTGGGTATTGAAAGGTATTGTGGCAAAAAAATAGCACTTAGTGGTTTACGAACACTGAGAAAGGTTTAGATTCTCTTATTCTGTTGTGGTACTGCTCAAGGGCGAGTTATTTTGGTTCCTACTTTTGTTTTTCTCCTCTTGGGATTCCCTAACCTCAGCAACAAGAAGTTGGCAGGTTGCAGGGTTTTTCTGGGTCTACATGCTAAGCAGAGCTGGTTCTGCTCAGTGCTGGGCACAACTCCGAGGGAAACCAAAAGTGTAGAATCCTCTTGCTTCTGCGTGTCTCAGACTGCTCGTCCTGTGGTACCGATGACTTGTCTTTGTTTAGAATTTTCTGTATTTCCTTCCAATATTTTCCATCTGCTTTCTCTGTTTTTTCTTAGAGTATATAAAAATTAGACAACGTCAATGAAAAGACTTTCACTTCCAAAATGAGAAAATAATGTTATTTCTTTCAGTAGAGTATTAACTTTGCACTTATACAAATACAGAAAGGCTGTTGGTTACCCTCTCTTTTCTTCTTTCTGATTGTTTCTTTTCCCTTTCAATGGTTGTGCGGACTTAAAAATGAGTACCCCATATTCCATCAGGCTCACTTTTCTTTTTTCTCATTTACTCTTCCTCTTTTTTTACATGCCTGTTTTTCTTTCCTTTCTGTCTTCTTAATGACCACATAAGACTAATAGTTAGACTATTTAGCAAATGTTGTCTCATTGGAGGAAGTCAATGGTTGTGCAGACTTAAAAATGAGTACCCCATATTCCATCAGGCTCACTTTTCTTTTTTCTCATTTACTCTTCCTCTTTTTTTACATGCCTGTTTTTCTTTCCTTTCTGTCTTAATGACCACATAAGACTAATAGAGTAATTAGACTATTTAGCAAATGTTGTCTCATCGGAGGAAGTCACTTAAAAATTCCTTCAAGTTTTTCCATATCTCAAGATACGTAGATCTATGCTTTCTTTTAGCAAACAGGTGAATCTTTGTCATTCCTTAAATACTGTATAAGTTAATTGGGTGTTAACTGATAAAGTAATAGAAAAATTATAGCAATTTTTGTGGTGGGGAATGCCCAGAAAATTAGAATGGGAGTCCCACTGTACCATCACTGTATAAGCACACACTGCAATAGTTCTTCCTTCACGCTAGAAGCCTTGGTCTTTCAGTGTTTTGTGCATCTTCTTAACTCTAGATTAATCCTGTTGAAGTTACCCATTTGTGCAAGTTTGCTTTTGACCAGGACCTAACAAAGAGTTGTGCGTCTGAAGTGTTAGGTACTCACAAGGGATAAAACCTCGCTGGCCTTTCCTTGGATACAAAGCAGTCTGAAAGCCCCAAGAAGCCTTGCCCGTGTCTCTTTGTGCATCCTGAACCATATCCTCTGGTCTTTTTACCCTCCTGTTTCTCAGAGGAAAAAAAGAGAAAGCGTGGCCTGTCCCCTGCAGTGTAACACTTCAGTTCTGCTGAAGGCTGATAAGAGGAAATAGTCTCTGCTCTCTTAAGAGCCTGGAGTTGCAGTAAGACATCCTGCCAGCAATAATGGAAACCATTGTCTTAACCTGGCTTTCAGCAAAATAGTTTATTTTCATGTTGCATACTGAGTATGTGTGATCATAATGAGAGATTCTGTTTATCTCAAGATATGTGTATATGTGTATTCAGCTTTCCTACCACATTTTTGAGTGGCTGACTAGAAGTAATGGTAATTTTTCTCTTTTTATTTACTTGCTGTTGGTAGATAAAATAGCAGAGAGAGGATGTTAAGAATAAATTAGAGCACATAAGCTCACAAGGCAATAGATGGAAGTTACTACGGAAACTTCAACTCAAAGTGTTTGTTAACGTTAATATTCCATGCTTATTCTTGCATTAACAGATATGCAAAGAAATAATTGAAATAAAGGGTAACAGAAACATCTTTAAAACCAGGTAGCTGTTATTAAATGGCAGTAACAATAAGCAAACCATATGGTTTTGCTGAATAAGCCATCAACATCCCTGTCTTTGTGCGTCATTGGCCAGAAAAATTAATGGAAAATCTGTGGTCAGTCATTTTTTATTTCAGCTACAAAGACGGGACGACATGAGCTTAGCATAGATGAAAATTTCAATGAAGATAGCTATCAAAAAATCAACAAAGGGTTGGTAGCAATTTTTTTTCTGTGCTGTTAGAAGTATAAGGATATAAAATGTTTGATGAAAGACAGACCTTATTTGTTTTAAAGAAATCAGCATGCTACCTAAACTCAATGACGAGACAGGTTCTGCTAATGTAGTGCCAGATGGTAAAAGCACAGTATTCTTAGCTCAGTGCTGCGATTTTAACAGACGCAGAGAGACTCACAGATAATCAGGAGTCAGCAAATGCCCTGATGTGCTACTGAAAGAACACCCATAACGTCGTATGGTTTCACAGCGAATGCAAATGACAGTTGTTGTGCCCTCACCCCTTCAAGAATAACTTCTTTGACTGTCTGTGCTGGTTCTTCTATCGGAGCAGCCAAACAATAACAGTTACTGTTGCTGAGTCGTTCCCTGGGACCCTGCACAGGAGTACTTGAATACTTTAGTAGGGGAAAAACGAAAGGAGAAGTGTTTGCAGGTAGCTAGAAAACCAAACTGGAGTTCAGAAAATTTAATTCATATTCCCAGTTCTGCTTTTGTTGTCTCTTATTTTTTTTTTTGATTGCCTCACCTCTGGCACTTGCAGTGTTGCGCAAGGTAAGGAATATGCCTGCAGTGGGGAAGTCTGGTTCTGTCTGATGGCGTTTACTTGCCGAACTGTTTGGTGAGTGCCCCCGGTGTATGGAAGGGCATTTCTTCCTCTCCTTGCCTTGCAGGCTATGCATTAGGTGCACAGTCGGTGCTAACTGAGCTGCTGGATCGGGGAGTTAGCCAGATATCCACATTGACTTTTGATCACCAGTCTGTAAAACAAGTCATCCAAAGCATAGATGAAGGCAGTAGTTAAAAAGAATAGAATTCAGATGTTGGTGTGTATGTTAGAAGATGCTAAATGGGAAGGTGTAAGAAGCTGTAGAGGAGAATTTTCTGACAGCAAATGGATGGATGCTTGCACTTAAAGGGAAATGGAGATTAGCTGTCAGGAAAGCCATAATACTGGAGTTTAAAGGAGGGATCAAAACTAAGCAGAACAAACTGTACTTTGCAAAGAATCTGACAGAAAAACTAGCAAGAAGCCGTCAACAGAAACAAGAAATTGCAAATATTCTTAGCTACAGGTTAATGGATGTTCCTTTTGGCAAGCTCAGCACTGCAGGGAAAGGTGTGCTTTGCATTCAGCTACACTTTGGAGAAGCTGGATGAATGAATGTGCATGTTGACAAGATGGGTTACATCTTTAAAGCATACAGAAATTTGAGGCGCTGAAAAAATTTAGTAGTGTTTTTCCCAAGGAAACATGCAAATGAAAATACAGCAGAATGCGTATTTTATGTTGTTTGATTAAATGATTTTTTTACTCTCACATTTTATAATTGATGTTTTGTACAGTTTTTGTGCTCTTGAATACAGTGGGAATGTTTTAGCCATTGAGAGTATTAGATATCTATCTCTTCACTTAGCTAAATTTAAACTATGTATTTCTTTAAGAAACATGAAATGCATTTTTAGAGCTTAAAAACATACTGCTTTGAGAAAATGATAAAGCCTTCCTATAGTAGAACAGCAATACAATCCCAAATCCTGGTGAGAGGCAGCCACACAAAGGGTTTATGATACCCCATATTAATTGTTCCAAAATATGGTATCTATGTAACTCGGAATGCTCAGGTTACTGGGAAGAAGTTTGGGAACAAGCCTGAACAGACAAATGCCATCTCCTGTGCATCTGTTTGGCTGCCGGGCTTGCCTCCACACTTTCTCTGCAGAAGAGGTAGGCAAACGGCAGAACACGGATGTGAACAGGTTTCTTAAGAAAATGAGAAGAATAATTGGCTCTGCAGTAGTAGTGCTGAGCAAAGAAGCTGGAGTGGGTAACCCATGGTCGTGATTAGGTGGAGAGCAGGCTGGAAGAGAGACAAAGCTGTGACCTGCACGGGGCAACCCACAACTTTCACAAGCCATTGCTAAAAGGTCAGTCTGTGAATGGCTTCCAGAGATGCAAAATTTCAAGGCTGGGCATGAAAGTAATTACCCATTTTTGCAGTCTGCTTGGGTTCTCCTCACTGAGCTATGCTTTCATTGTTGAAATTTCTCTTAGAAGAAATTAAAAAATGACTGCCATTTCATGCATTTTCAAGTATGATTTCTGTATTTTATTGTGGTTGAACATAGGCTTTCAGGACAAAATGTCCTAGATTGGGAAAAGCTACAATATTTAAATATTTTGGTCAGGTCTTTGGTGACACCCATTCAGTTTTACACAGATATTGTGTCTTTTCTTTTCCTTCCAAGAACTTGCAAGTTTGCACAGAATTTCTGAAAGAACCCACGTATTCAGCTGGATTAGATAGAAGTATCACTCAGCACCTTTACACCTAGGTCACATTTATTCCAGGGAAAAAGTGAATTTCTACTGACATACATTGCTCATCGTGCATTTAAAATCTTTTATTAGCCATTGCTAACTTTACAAGAAAATTATTTAATGAATTTTATTAATGTTTTCCAAATACCTCTATGGAAGGTAAGATATGATAAAATTAGAACAGTTTTTATACGTGTGGATTTCCACATAATCTTTTTCCTAGAAGAAGGAACTCACACCTTGGCTCTTTATTATATTTGCGAGTTCCTTTCTTTACTGTACATCTGCTTACAGCAGTGAGCAATGAATATCTCTTCGTTCTGAGACCTTATGTAGAACTAAGAAGCGTGGTTGATGGTGGGGAGCATTGAACAATATTCAGGCATGTTGTTGGACGAGAAAGGTGTTTGTGGAACAGGAAAGAGGTCTGCTTTACCTGGAGTGCATCACCACTCCTGATCAGAAGTGCCCTGAGCCCAGGCAGACCTTTGATCTCAGTCTTTTTGTCAGGATATTTACATCACCCCTTCCTGCCATAGGTAACTCCCCCCGAGGTTAGCAGACCTAGTGGTCAGAAGTAACGCATGGCTAACACGCTCCGTTAGCATAACGTGTAGTCTGATCCCAGAGAAATCTTTGTTTCTGGTGTAGTTTTTCTGCTCCAGTATACATCGGTACCATTCTGTTTGTTTACTGCCAGATAAGATATTTGTACAAAAAAAAAAGGTTGCAAACTAAAGAACTGAAGAAAATTGAATTAATTGGGTGAATTTTTGTATCTAGCCATGTGAAATCTGTTTGAAGGGCTCTTCTCTTTTTCTCTAGCTACTTTTGTGGTATTCTCCATAGATTAAACTTTGACCACGATGCTTAGTCATGAACTTTGGGTCACCTTGATTCTTGTAACTGTAACAACAAGAAATTCTCATTCTTCATTCACCATGAACCAATAATTCACTTCCAAACTGTTTAGACGGAAGGGAAAAACTGAGTAACAATGAGGCAGAAATATTTAAACTGGCCACAAAGTCAGCAGGGGTAGCTGTAAAAACCTGAAAAAGTAATGGTTGTGCAGCTTTGCTTGCATGTTCTGAAGAGCAATAATTGGATCATTCTTCTACTATGCAACTCCAGAGTTTGCATATATTTCAAACAGCAATTACTTATCTAAATAACTGTTTGAGATCATTTTAAAAAGTCACAGGAACATTACCGCCAAATTTGGAGGAAAAGAAAACATTCTTTGCATTAAAAATTACCATGTATTTAAATAGCCAAAACATCAAAATCGTCCAAGAGGGAACAACTTGATCTAGTAATATGGTGGCAAATGGCTAGTACTATTTTATCCTTTCTGGATTACATCTTCAATAGTTTTGCAGAAGCTGGTGGGTTTTTTTAATAATATACTTTGATATTAGTGTTTGTAAAATGATTATGACTATATAATATTCTGTTCCAAGGAACAAATAATCTCTGATGGAATTGATTCTGCTGAACAGAAATGGCAGGTGCTACTTTGCATTACAATAGAATCAGTAAAGACATCCCCTCCATTATGTCTGTCCGTAATGCTACTGCAATTACTATCAGCATTGTTACTAGAGTTCTTTAAGTTATGTGATTAGTAGTTATGGAGGTTATTAAAATAACTATTGATTCTATTGATCATTTAAAAAAAGATTGAAACCTGTGTGCAGCACATGTAATTGCAATTTTGTTTTATCTGGTGTTTCCTGTTCCTCTCTTTTATTTTTCTGAAGTGTATTTTATTTTCTTCCTTACTTTCTTCTTCAGTTGTGAAGCCGTGCAAAAAAACAAAAAAGACTTATTAGAGAGAAACATATTCTTTAGGATGCTGGAACGTGTTGCCAAAACCAGCATGCTAATAGGATTCTCCCTCCCTCTCCTCTTCAGCACTTGCCTACCTTCTCTGCCGCTGACAGCAAAATTGCTCATCTGGATACCCCATTCCTTTGTCTTATGGCCTCCTTTTCTCCTCTTTCAGTTCTTCCCTTTTTTTTTTTCTTCTTCATTTTGTGCCCTTCTCCAATTCTGCCCCCCTTTACATAAGAGGGTTTCTGAAGCTTTGTTTTTCCCCGCAAAACCTGCTCTGAATCCACCCACTTGTCTGCCTGCAGTGGATCTACGGTGCTCTGCTGTGTCCCGGCAGAGAGGCTTGTCCTCTTTTCCATCTTGGTTAGGTCTCTGGGGACTTCTGACCTAACGCTAGCTTGTCCCCTCAGTCAAGACTAAAATATGAGTTTGTCCGGATGAGGGTCATTACTTCTCTCACCTTCAGGAAGAACTTCTGAAAGAGGCTTTGCCTTACAGCCCTCCTAGTAGTGCCACACAACGCTGACCCAAGAAGAGAATGCCTAGGAAGTGGACCTGCTGTAAGCTTTCATTTTCAGCCTTTGTTTCATGTAAGATGAGCTCAAGCTACTCAATTTTCAAATACAACAACCGCTATTTCTGGAAGTTGCCCTTTTTTATCTTTTGTATTATCTTTTGTATTCTCAGCAATCATTTCTGTCCTTTTCTTTCTTGCTATATTCATGCTATAATCAAACTATATTCTCTGTTTAACGATACTTGCTTTCTCTGATGTTTGAAATGTGAGTATTTCTCAATCTAGGCGTATATATGCTGGAAAGAAGGCGGCTTTTGTCTTCAGCTTTTTAAAGCAACATCTCCTCCTGTACACCGCGCAAAGCAATACCATCACTGCTTTTTATTGTCAGTTCTTTGCTTTATGTGCAAAATCCCTTCTCAAACCCGCTGTGAATCTCAGGGGCAACCCATTTTCAGATTTATAACATATCGTTAACAGCATCCCATTTTAATGAGTGCAATTCATATCCTTCCACAGAAACAACTGAAGGCCTCCCATTTTCATGTCACTCCATCCTCCTTTTAACTAAGGCACATCTTTTTGCTGTTCATCTCAATGAAAGGTGGGAATTCAATATCAAATAAATAGCTGTTTAAGTACTGATATAAGCTTTAATGGTAATGTAAACAACAATAGAAATGCCAAACCTTTCTTGCAGCTATTGAACCAGTACTTGAATGTTCTCTATATGATTGTGCAACATGAAATCATTAGGTTTCTCCACCACAAAAATAAATCAGGACCTCTGAAGATTATTGGACATTCTGCAAACTTTCAAGTAGTTGGGCAAAGTTAAGTCTCTAAAGCAACATACTGAATCTCTAAAAACATGTTCAGAAAATGTACAAGATTTGGTTGTTCTCAATTCTCTCTGAAGTTGTAAAGGATAGACTGTACCATATAGTGCTTAGGTACCAAAGATACTTAGTCCAGAGTATTGTATCATATCCCATCTTTTTCTGGTTTATTTTCTATTTTATTTTATTCGTTTTTTGATGTGCGATGGTCTTCAACTGTGCTCCTTTATCTTTTTGGGGTTTCAGTGCTCCCACCAAAATTGAAAGTGGAAGAGATGTGATATTAAGAGGAAGTCCTCCAACCAAAAAGGGAAAAAGTCTTACAAAGTGTGTAGGTCACTTTGTGAAATCATGGTGATCATTCACTGAAACATATTCACAAGCATCTCCCCACATTTATCTTCGTAATAATGGGAAGTGAAGCCCAAACTTTGATCTGGTCTACAAGCTGGATTGTCTGTAATGCTAAGATTAAGAGGAAGAAGGTTGAGTGTTACATAATTTGTCCTCCTATCTCTGAACAGGTAGGCTGGAGTAAGGACAACTGTGGGACTGAACCATCATGTGAAAATAGATACAGAGGGAAAAGGGTTGTAATTGCTCTTGATTAACATTTGAAAAAGTCTCTGAACCTATAAGAAACTCTGACCCCCCAGTCTAAATCTGCATCCTTGTTATGCCTCATAAGGACATCCTAAGGAGAGCTTTGAAAATAATGAGTATGAGATGGACTTGTTGTAAAGTGTTGTGATGGGAATTGATTGATGATAGGTCACCTCTGTGAACCAAAGTTAGCAACGAATGCGTTTGTGACTATCTGCTGAATATTACTACAAAGCCTGACACAATGGGATTGTTGTCCATGATTAGGTCTCAGAGAATATGCAGGATAAATGAGACAATAATTAGTGTTGCAATAGTAGGGGATCATAAAAAGAGTAACGTGATGATTTCTGACAGAAGAGAAATATTTACCTTTGAGGTTTTTGAATGGCTATGAGTATTGAATAGAGATTTTAAAAAAACCCAGTCTGCTAAATTTGACCTTAAGTTTTAGATTTTGCTTTAATATGTTTTAGACTTAAAACATAATAAATGTATTATTAGACTTGTTCTCTGGAACAAGTGTCATTTTCTGCATACGGGGTCTGTAATGCCAACATAATGCAATTGCAAACCTGTATTAAGGCTATTCAGTCTTGTAATATAACAAATAATAAACAAATACTGGATCTTGATAGCAAAGGACATTTTTATTCCCCAGTATTTCTAGCTCTGTCATTATAGCAACTTGCTATTATACCAGAATAACCAAAATATGCAAATGTTCAAAAAAAGTTAATGAGAAGTGAAATGCCAGAAGGAATTTTATTATCCAATTTGGAAAAAGTGCAAAAATAAGCAACACAGAAGGACCAACCCTAGTACCTGTAGCACAGAGAACAGCCCACTGTCTAAATAATGCCAATCAATTCAGTGAACTGCTGTCTGCAATTAAAAGCTGCCATGCAAAAAGGACAGTGTTTAGGCACAAACCCTTGCATCTAGGGATAAGCGTGCATTATTATTTTATTCATAAGGGTGATTGTCTTCAGAATATTAATTTGTGAAAGGAGGCTCAAAATCCTCTACGATTAATACCAGCTTCTGCAAACAGACTTTATAGCTTATTTCAGAAAAAATATCAGGAAAGCAATTACTTTTCTGGAGCCTTAAGGATCATTCAACTACTGAGTATGCTGGGTTCTAGTCAAGAGATCAGAAAGGGATAGCAGGGAATGAGTATCCTCCTCTCTAAGAAATTTGATCTTTAACATACCGTGCAGAGATTAAAGCATGTGACAAAAGATTTTTTTCAGAGCTGGCTTCCTATTTTAATGGCATTATGGTAACTATTTTATTTGTAATATATACTGTTGTGGCCATATTGTGGCTGAGATCAAAATACTTGTAGGCACAGATGGATGAAGTGCCCAACTATTTTTCACATATATTTATTTCTAAATCTTTGTAGCAATGAACATAATTTCACAGAAGTGCTGGGAACCGTGGGAGGGTTAAGCCCTAAAATAGGTTGCCCAAGAGATTATGAAATACCTGTCTTGGAGAATTTTCTATAATTGAACTGGTAAGATCCTGGGCAAACTGATTAACTGTTGAGTTTCTCAGTTTGTGGTCTCCAGGGATCCAACCTAAGCTTTCCTATGATTCTTTTCTGTGAAGTAGCAGTGGGGTTTTGGAGCTGAGCTGTCCATGTACATGTTCCCAGTGCCAGCGTGTGTGTGTTTGCTGTAATGCTGGAGCTCAGGGGAAAGCGTGTATTTCTGGTGCTCA
>NW_009603162.1:0-70863 GCF_000690535.1 Cariama cristata | reverse complement strand
TCAACTTCCTCAAGGAATATAGAGCATCATAGAATCATTTAGGTTGGAAACGAGCCTTACGATCACCGAATCCAACCGTAAACCTAACACGGCCAAGCCCACCACTAAACCACATCCCTCAGCACCACACCTACATGTCTTTTAAATCCCTCCAGGGATGGGGGCTCCACCACTTCCTGGGCAGCCTGTGCCAGTGCTCGACAACCCTTTTGGTGAAGAAATTTTTCCTAATATCCAATCTGAACCTCCCCTAGTGCAACTTGAAGCCATTTGCTCTCATCCTGTTGCTTGTCCCTTGGGAGAAGAGGCCGACCCCCACCTGGCTACCCCCTCCTTTCAGGTCATTGTAGAGAGCGATCAGGTCTCCCCTCAGCCTCCTCTTCTCCAGGCTAAAGGCCCCCAGCTCCCTCAGATGCTCCCCCCATCAGACTTGTGCTCTGGACCCAAAACACCCTTTACCACTTTTCTTTCATTTACTTCAACGCAGACAAAGTCTGAGGGACAGGAGAAGGAGGAGCAATTGGGGAAGGCTGAGGAATTAATGATAAGTAATGATGAGTTGATGATATTTGTTTTTCAACCAGCACTTGTTTGTCTACAGTTTCACAACATAGGCAATTCTAAGCAGTGTCTTTGCTTGAGTTTGCCCTGATGTGAGAATACACTGAATACGATACCATCGTGCCTGTGTGATGGCATGGTATCTGGAACAAGTACAAACAAAACTTTAGCGGGATGCCTTGTGTATGGGATTGACACCCTTCTTGAAAAAGGCGGAGAGGCAGCTTGAGCTGTGGTACAGTATTTACAGATCAAATATATCTGCCCTGGGGGATTTCATATTATATTCTCAGCATGGAGATTACCAGGCTGTTGAATTTTTCAGCTCTTAACACTGACGACCGTTAAAGCTATTTTGTCTAGAGTAAGTGGAAGGAAGAGAGCTATCGTGATGTCCACTGAAGGGATGCAGAGGAGGAAGAGGTTAGACCACTCTCAGGGATGATCTGATCACAGATCTTTTCTGCAACTGTTTCTCACATGCCTACCTGTAGCATTGAGTCCTAGGGTTGTGCTTAGGCAGCATAGCCAAAACCTAGAGCCCTGGTGACTGCACTGGTCCCTACTGTCTTGGGATGAGTCCTGAAAATGAGGCTTTGAATTCTTCCTGGCCTAAATGAATGGAATAATGTGGTAATTCTGTGTTCAGAGAGAATATAATACTTTCACGTGCTATGGTACAACCGGCAAATTTTATTACCATAGCAAGCAAGGAAAATTAAACTTCAGACACTTCAGTGAAGCTACAGGAACTGGATGGAGAAACAGTTGTCATTAGTTTGGTTCTGGCCAAAAGAAAAAAAAAAAAAAAAAGGGAATAATAACCTTAATCCATTGACTGCACAGCCTTGGTAGGGAAGATATTCCCTGGAGACAGGACAGAGGTGTAAAGGCCATCCCAAATGATGAAGGGTCTCTCTAGAAGGAAAAGAAAAGAGACTATTCTTCCTTCCCATGCTAAGAAGCAGGCTGAGATGATAAATAAAAAGAAATGTAAATATAAAAAGTCTCTTTTAGAAAGATTGTCTTTTCAGGATATTTTTAGTTCCGCAATGCAACTAAACCAGACAGGTAGATGTATATCGTTTAAAACTAGTTTAAAAATAAGTTGCTAACTAATAATTACAGGCAATATTTTGCCACCTTTAGACGGGGAATTTTATTCCAGAGATAGATCCCCTGAAACCTTATCGGTTTAGTCAATGAGTGACCCATTAGCGAAAGACAGCACACATTAGAAAAGCCAGATTAAGCCTGTATTGAAATCTCTAGTTGCCCCATCATCTGTTGTCTACCACCAGATTCCTGCTGCTGATACGCAGCATAAACAAAATCCGAAGTCATTGAAATACCACAACTCATACCTGAGTGCCAGTTAACACTCAAACTTGGTTGAGACCTGGTTTGGACTGGAGCAGACTTGTAGTGAACAAGTGTATATAATTTTATTCAGAAAACAGTTAATTATGTATTCACTTAAGAAACAAAAGTCTTGTCGTTCCACCACTGGCTTTGTCTTATAAAATTAAAACCTCAAATCCAGATTTCTCACATCTAGTAGGAGTGGATCATTGCTGGTTGGGATATATTTTGTATGTGTAGAGGATAATTTGCACAAGACTTATCAGTCTGGAAATATAATTAAGGAGGGGTATTATAAGTCTGTAAAATGGTGATGTTCATGGAAAATGTGGAAAAAAGAACATCTGCTTGCTGTTTCTCATAACACAAGAAAGGAGGCACTAACGAGGTGATTGGATATTAAGTAATTAGCGAGTCATACATTGACTGCTGATTTATCTTTTTGCATTCAGGGTTTTGGCTGAGGTATCGCTTGCTTGTTTTGCATACCGAAACCTCATTGTGTATCACCGAAGCGCTTCAGATGGACTAGTACCGAAATGACAGGCTTTAGGGTGAGACACCGGTATGCACGAGCTGACAGCATCAAAGATGTCACTTCAGCTACCTGCTCCTTTCCCAGAATTCCCTCTTGATTCTCTGCTGTCGAATCAGTTCCCAAACACCGTCACTTTTTTCCTAGCTCTGCATAAATGTTCAAGGTTGTTACCCAGCGGCATGAGGTGTCGCTGTCTGACATTGGGCTGGAGTGAGGACAAACAATAATGTTTTATGGCTAACGTAATGCAGAATAAAATGTCAGCTTCGATTTCTTGAATACGTGCATCCACAAGCACTGTATCACCACATTCATCTTGCCATTCAAAGCAGTTTTTCGTCCTCAGGAAAGTAATGAAAAGAGACAAGGGAATCATATGGTTGACAACAACAGATGCAACATTTGCCTTTTTGAGGACTTCTCCTTTGACTTAAAGAATATGGACAGGGATGGTATGGATATCCTCTGATTTCTGTGTTTAAAAAAAAAAAAAAGGCAAATTCTTACTCCATATGGTACCTTATAATATCACATAGAAGGAGTTTGTATTATTGTCACAGTCTTGGGCCGTGCAGAGAGAGAAGATCTAGAGGAACAGAACCACTGCTTTTGCATTAAAAGGCTGGAGACTCTGGAATGGCGTCATTTCTTTGGCTAATCGTTCAGCAAACAGATGAAAGCTCTCCTTAAACCACATACAGAACAGGCACGTTCACAGACTCAGCAGAACTATGTGGGTATTGCAGTGTTATTTGTTGGCAGGGAAATCTACACTGGTAGGTTACTTTTCAGCTGCTATAAAGCAAGGTATGCAAAAAATGCTGCAACTCAGTCTGCTTTGCTTTAAACAAAATATGTGAAAGAATAGAATTAGTGTTTTCTTTATTTTCTTCCTCTAGCATTCAGAGAAGAGGGTGGTAGTGCTGCATTGATACCTGCATCATCATGTGATTCATGTTGGAGGGAAACAAGACAGTTGCAAAGCAGTTACAATTTATTAAGACAACGTTAAGATCCCCTTAAAAGGAAAGCTGTTCTCATTTTCATTATCAGTGTGGTCTCATAGTTCATTTCCATAATTCGCAGACTGTGAAAAGTGTTAACACGCAGTTTTGCCACACACGGTAAAGCAGGGTGACAGTCTCAGGGCTCAGGTTTGTTAAAAGTAGCAGTTTCTAAGCTGCAGTGCTGGGTAGTTGCGTCTGAAAAGTAATATCCTGCAAGAATATGGAAAAATACGTATGCTTATTTCCATTTGGCTTCTGGGTGGATTTAAAGATTCCCTGGCATGGTTCTGTTCACTGCTGGGGCTGGCACGTAGGTCTTAGGGGTTGCAATTTTTACATGCTGAGTTCCATTTGGCTTCTGGGTGGATTTAAAGACTCCCTGGCATGGTTCTGTTCAGTGCTGGGGCTGGCACATAGGTCTTAGGGGTTGCAATTTTTAGATGCTGAATGAAGAAGCAGCAAAGGATTGGGGAAAAATAAGAGGGAGCAGATCAAATGATGTTTCACAGAAATCATGACTGTGAAGTTACATCTGATCTTTTAACCGGACTTGACTTTGTTACAGGCTGTTTCCCACTCATACTGAGGACTTTAGGCCAGATAATTCAGCATTCAAACTAGCTCTAAAATGTATGCCATCAATAAAGACATCAATTTGTCATTGCCCGAGATCCCTACAATGTCAGAGGATCGCTCAAGCAATATATATTCAACAGTTCCTCCCTCTGCATACAAATAAAAAGCCCCAAATCTTCCCAACTCAAAGCCTCACAAACAGTAAGATATTGTGTATCTGAGCTGTGCATACCAGACAGGGGTTTTTTGTAGAGAATGATCCGTTTCTCAGTGTGCTACCTCTAGCCATAGTATATTGCTGATATATGAGAGTACAGTGGAAGTAGTCAAAGAGGCGTAGTTTATGCATTCTGAGGCTGAGAGAACAATTACAGATCCTTCCCAGTCCTTCTTTCACCCGCTGCAGGGCAAAAAATTTAGACCCAAAGGTGGATCAAAGATGTATTTTAGTAAGACAATGAATTTCATCTTGAAGATGCTCATCAATCATAAGTCACTGCTAAGTCATTCCTGTGGCCATCCTGCCTAAGAGGAAATTACGTGTATTTCGCGACTGAATTTGTCTAGCAGTAACTTGTATCCAATGAACCTATTCCTAGTTGCCTGGTGTCCTCATTGTCAGGCTTCATTTTGATGCTTGAGTTTTTACAGCACACCATCATGTCATCTCTCCAGTTTTTCTTAAAGTAAGCTCTTAGTAAGGTGAGCCTGAAATCTTGTTTTGCAACTTGCAGATCTTTTATTCCCCTCTTTTGAAATCTTTCAGCTATTTCCATGTCTTCCTGGAAGTTTGGAAACCAGAACAAGAAGAAATATTCTAGCAGAAGCCATAGAACAAAGATTCTTTTTTTTTTTTTATTGATGTTCTGCTCTATCTGCGTCCAAGGAATTTACCACTGCTTTGCTTTTAAAGGCCATCTCTACCATTTAGCATGCATCTGCATCTCTGTTTTTCAGTCCTATCCCTTTAAATTTCTCCCTACTAGAAAATGCATCATGTTGTAGAGAATGTCAGAACATGATGAAGTTTTGTGAAGCAGGAAAGCACAGCATGGAAAACGAGGCAGCTAAGCAGTTGTATGTCAGAAAGAAAAAACAGAAGAGGTATTTGGGGAAAAAAACCCCAACCCATCTGAAGAGCCCCAGTGGTAGAGGCAGCACGTAGACCTGAGAAGGGCTACAGGACAAGACAGCAGTTACAGTGTCTTCTTTCTCTTTTTCTCTTTCTGTTTCTTCCTTATTAAAAAAAAAATATCCTCCAGTTCTGCCTCAGAATTAAAAATTGTAGGGCTTGCACCACAGTGCTTTATTGGAAACTGCACTAATTTGAGAGACCAGGTCAGGTTTCTAGAACAAAATACTTTAAAGATAATTCATCTTACCTATAATTTAAGAAGTATTTTCCTTTCTTTCTCATTCCTAAATTTATTAGTGGGTAAAAGACATTAAAAAAAATCTGACACATTTGTTTTTTGTGCAACGTTGGAATTGTTAACATTGCCTGGTGCCCACAGAATGACTGGGAAGTGTATTACTGACCTTGTTGGTCTCTGGACCAGCTCCTGGGTGAGAATGCATTTGACATGTATGGAAATAACTGCACCCTCAAGTGGGGAATAAGCAGTTGAAGCAGAGTAATTGTCATGACACAAAGATCCTGTTTTCATATAAATGTCACTTCTGCTATAAACAGGGAGGGAGAAAATAGTAACAAGACAGTGGACAGAATTATTCCACTGAAGTGTTTTCCATGAAGCATCAGATATTTTATTCTATTAGGAGATGATGTTTAGTGTGGAAAAAATAAACATTTCTTGCAAACACTTGTGAGCAGTTTTCCATCCTCAATAATGTCTAAAAAGTGACTAACAATCTTTAACACCGATTTCTCTACCAATACTCTCTACCAATACATACCTTCTGGATCAGTTCACTCACCTCACTCAAAGGCTATCACAGTGTTTCCTGAATTTTTAAAAAGCTAAGTCTTCTAGAAAACATCATCGGTTTCAGCAACCTGGTCTTTATCAGACATTATAACCCCACATACGCTTCTCCTGTACACCTTTTCTAGTAGTCCTTTGTTTGCAGCAGAGAAATAGTTGAAAAAAGGTAGTCTAGACCTTCATAATATGAGAATTTCTCTCTTTTATTGCAGGCATGGGGAAGCAGTGGAGCTTTAAGGTATATTGGTGTTTGAGTTATCGCTAAAACTAATGAATTTTGACCTCAGAGCTACTGATTTATTGAGACTCATTGCTGCCCTCCTCCTGTTAGATAGGAGGAGGGGAGCTAGGTCTGTTCGTTTCTTAGAGATTCGTTAGGGATTCTTTTATTATTCCTCATATAAGCTGGCTTGGAAGATAGTGATTTGATGAAAAATGAACCTCTGTGGTAACAGTACAGGCTAGATTGGCCAGGGCTAGCTATGTTTGCTCTTTTAATAGCATCAGGATAAAAAGGCTGCTGTTTCATATCTATTGCCGCTCACCTGAAGAGGGGGTGGGGAGGTGAGGTCCAACGCGGCGGCAGTCGGCAGAAGTAAGATACAGGACAGGTAGCCTCTCGCCACTGTGCCAGGAGGTGTCCCTCAAAAGGTTGCTGGATGGCGGAGCTTTGTGTAATGGCCAGACCTTTGGTCCTAGGGGAGACAACTCCTCGCTCTTGGCGCAACACAAGCTGAGCGGACAAAAAAGATTTTGGTTTCGCCCCTTCTCCTTAGCTGTGTTATCCTATAAACCCGCCTTGGATTCAGTTTAGGCCTGGTAGGATTAGAGTGCTGTGCCTCTGTGCTAAAGAACGTGGCAGTTTGCCATTTTAATCTATCCTGTGTGTCTAAGCAATTCTTGCCTGCTCAGCTGAGCAACTTTTCACCGTATCTGAGCTGGGGAATAAGAAGGAAACAATAGATGTGGGAAAGGCAAGCTGAACAGAAGTTTCAACTTTTGAATAATCTGCTGCTTCTTTCATCCCTTATTTTCCCATCTCAGTTTTACAACTTTGCTCTCTCAAGTGTAACAAAACTTGTATTTATTTATTCTTTATATGAACTCCAGCAAAACATTGGAGAGTCAGCTCTCAGAGAGAAAAATCCCGTGCTACACTTACGTGTTTTCTTTCAACATCTGGACGCAAATCTCTTCTGTCTCTTCAAGGACTGCTTTGTTTGTGTCATTATTCATTGTTTTAGATAAGTACTTGGCTTCTGAAGTTGGCTCTTGTAGTGTTTGTTGCCTCTAAACAGACAAAGGCAGAAGTGTATTTTATCCTTTTGACTACTTGGTCTTTGTACTGTGAATGCATTTGTGAGCTGGAGCCTCAGGAAGAACCAAAATACTTATGTTGCCTTCAACCATGAATAGCCCGCACCTGAGGATGTACTCGTTAGGCGCCTACATTCTACTTCCCACGCCTTGCATATGCACAGTTTTCCCCTCTTGTTTCACTTAAAAAAAAAATTAAGGGTCAAAACCGATCCCAGCAACAAACATGTCGTTCTTTCATTCTGAATATGGGTGTGACAGACAGGAGGAGTCTGAGGGATCTTGTGGGATATCTGGAAGACAAGGGACATATTGTGAGCAACCCAGACACGCTGAATATGGACTACGTGACCATCTGAACGCATGTAGGATCACTTTATGTTAGCAATAAGCTGGAGGGTATTTTGAGAATGCGATAAGATGGGGGAAAGTGCAGAGAGTTATGCAGGGAGGTAAGCTTGTGGGGCAGGAGGTAGATAAGCTTGAGAAACAAGGCCATGGGAGCAGGATATAGCGGAGGAGTTGTTGGGAGGAGTTGAGCCGCGTGGACAGCAATGCTTAGCAAATCATGTATAGCCGATGAGCGTGTGGACAATGCATGGCACCAATCACAGACTGAGCTATCGCGTGTTTAGAAAATGCAATCAGTATATTAAGGGCTACGGCTTTTTAATAAAGTTGGCTTTCTTCTGATCACATTGGTCGTGTGAAGAGTCCATGAATTCCGCATCAGGATCTTATGAAACTTTACCAAAAAAGTTAGGTGCAGCATTCTAATGTAAAAATACAAAGAATTATAATAAAGGATTGACCTTTCTGAAAATACGTCTTTTTATTCTTCTGTTTACCTCTAGGACTGTTACAGTACTTTGTCATCTTCATACTTTTATAAAAGCTTAAGCCAAAGCCTAGGTGACTGTATGAATATCTAGAGGGTGGCTCTCTCTTGCAGAAAGTCATAGCTCTCCTTCCTTCCGTGCAGGTTCAAGGTACTAATGACTAACCACATATCTATATGAACAGTGAAACATTTTGGCCTTCTTGCTGATGGGGCCACCATTCTTCCAAAATTGCGCGTGTTTGCAACCCTCTGCCAATGATTTCTGCGTTTAAGATGTAGTAAAACCAAGGTTTTTTTACTACTTACCTTCTTATCTGGACACTGATGTAAGTCACAAGCTGGCCCTAAATAACCAAATTATGGGAAAATTACATTATCCCACTTTCAGAGCTGTGGAAACTAAAGAAAGAGGTCACAGAACAAATTGAGGTCACAGAACAAATTAAGGTCATAGCCATCTTGAGCTAACTCAAAGGTCATGTTTTAACTCAGCAAGCGGTTTCTTTGTGTGTATTCACTCTCAGTTTGTTCTTCATACATTTTTCATATAAATTCAAGCCCTTCAGGGAACTGATTATTGTACATAACTTCCAGGTTTTTTTAAATCAACTTGCAAGCTGATTGATCCTTTTTATGCTTGCCGTATAGCAGGTGATGTGTAGCCACACAGCTCCGTGTCCGTTCCTGAGTGTGTTGTGCCTGAGGCAGGAGGTTGCAGAAGCCAGGAGTTCCCATTCTTTGCATGACAAGAGGTGCTAGTGTAACCCCATATGAATATGGGGTAGGTGCTGGTTCACTCATCTAAGTTCCTTAATTAAGACTGTCTTTCTGTGGTAATCTTTCAGAGCAAGGTGCTGAGGCAGCTAATGGTCACGGACCCGGAATCAAACCCTATTGAGCTCGCGAAGCAAGTCGAACGGCAATACTACCAGAAGGTTTTCTCATTTCCGAGGATTCATTTATGTTGGGCCAAGAGAGGCTGAAAAAAATGGCCCGAGCATCTTTCTGTATGTTGTACTCAGGTAAAGTAAAATGTGATCTTATTTCTGAGAGCCTTTTTTGGTGGAGTGACGGGCTGTAGATTCTTCTTGCCTTCAACATGGGCTTTTTAACTTAAAGAGGGAGTGCATCTGCTTTAATGTAATTTTAATGCGATGCATTAAGGAAAGCAGTTTCACAGGTAGTTGAGAAGTAATTAACATTTGGCTACTGCAAAAACTTACGTTAATAGAAGTTTGCTTAGAGGCGTATCTGAAAGTAAGCAAGACAACCATCAATGCTGAGTGTACTTCTCTGGCATATCATAGCACATGATGAGGCAATAAATGCATTTTGTAATGTCATACTTGTTTGATATTGATGTAATTTACTTTACAGCCTACTATTTTACGGTACTTAATATCAGATTGCACATCAATTTACAGCAGCAAAATCTGAAAATGACATAGTAAAATACAAGCGGCTGTGAGATGCATCATAAAGATGACAAAAAATGATGCAAAAGAAGTAATATTTTAGAGTAGAATTACCCAATTTGCTACAGATATTTACTAGAAATACTTTTTCTACATTGATTATTCACAACCCAGATACTTCATAGTGTAAATTATACTATATAACATAATATGTTTTCTAAACCGGAGACCTTCTGGTACTTCTGGACTGTTTCTTGGAAGATTTTCCTTTGTGTGGTTGATTTTAAACAAGAAAGGAGATAAAACCCTGTTATTAACCACTTGAAAGAGTTACAATGTGGAATAGTCAAGGTTCTTTCGGATTTTCTTCTTTTCCTATTCAGATGTGGGAAAATTTACTAAGATTCTTCCATCATTGCAAAGAAAACCTCTGCAAATCATCGCCCCCTACCCCCCCAAAAAAAAAAAAAAGGAAACAAACAAACAAAAATTCAGATCAGAGAAATGAAAGAAGGATTTTAAGCAGAACAGAAACTCAACAATTTGACAATTGCATGTGTGAAAAGGTGTTGAGTGAGAGTCATAAAGCCTTGACTAGAATATAGTAGTCTGTATGAAGAGTGGTATTTTACTTAACCAGCAATCTTGAAACGATTGTCAGTCCTGACAGTATTTATGAATAGAGCTCACACAGTTCCATTTTTCTCTGGTTATGCCTCCATAAACCTTTCTTAATCAGTGGAAATTTCACATGTGGCACTGCTGCAATAAATTTTTGAAATGGTCAGTTAAATGAAGCCATTCTCTGTAAGCATTTCTAGTACGTCTTAAAGATTTTTCAATGAGGATGAGAAGAATTTATAAAATACCATAAAATGTTGTCTAGAATTGTTGACTGGTACAAAAAACTAAGCAGCAGTGTTTTATTTTCTGGGCAGAGTGTGTAAAGTTTCTAAATTATTAAAAACTTGCTTTGTCATTCCCTTTAAATCTGTTTTTGTTTTGTAAGAAATCTGCAATTACTGTAGCCCCTAGCTGTAGTTTACTAAAATATTTTTCAACTGGTAAATTGTTTCTGAATGCAAGAACCACGACAGAAGAATCTTCCATTTGTTTTAGAAAAGGAAGAAAACACACTTTTTGGAATGATGTATCTAGTGTTTTTTGAATATGCTATGTGACTGGAGGTAAATTTATAGCGTGTTACACTCCAAGGGTTTAATTCAGACTCATGCTGGTTTTTTATAGCTGTAGATCTCACCAGGTTGCTTCTGCGGTGGCTCTTTCTACCTGAAGATGCATGTATTTTTGCAGCTTGTTCTACCAGTTTTGGCTTCTGCATCTTAAACAGGTCCAGTAGCTATGACAAAGGAAGAAATTACGCCTCACCAGGATGAAACACTGGTGAGTTTTCTTCATAATTTAGAAGCTTTTCATTAAAAGCTAGGCTTCCTCCTACTGTGTTCTCTTTCTCCAACTGTAGAAATAAGGCAATGCATATAAAAAGAGCAGAAGATACTTAAGCAGCTGAAAACATAACCCCTCCTGTTCGTACTTCTAATTTGGCTTTTGATTTCCTTCACAAGCAAAATTGTATCTTGGCTGAGGAAAATACAGTGGAGATACTAGAAAGCAACCTAAATCTGAGGAGATCAAAAAACATGGCAAGCTTGCGTTCCTAAAATCCACGTTCATGCATTTCTGATGTTAACGTGGTTCTTTTTAATCTGCAGGAGTTAAGTCTCGCAAAACAACATTGTGCTGTGACACAGAAGCACTTTCAAAGTGTTCTATTGTTATGCAGCCATACATAAAGTGCTTTCTACGACATTATTTTATAAAGATACCTTACTAGCTCCTCGTACCCAGTTTCTCACAGTATCAAACTGTTTCTTTATTCAGCTGATAACACTTGATTTGTTCAATTTTGTTTAGCAAAGCTTATAGAAAAATAACAGGAAATTCTGATGCAAGAAAATAAAGGTGAATTGCTGAAAATTAGAGGAGCACGTTCCTCTGCCGCCGGCAGTAGCTGCTAAGCTGGAGAGCTGTCCCATCCCCTCAATTAGATTGAGGCTGTATTGATGCCTGATTACTGCTAATTAAGCATTTACAAAGTTTCACCTAGGTTGGAGATTTAGGCTACAAATGAAGGAAAACATGCGTGGTTCAGTGTGCCTTAACAATCCTGTGGACAGATATTATTAACTCCTTACATTATCAGTTCACATTAGACAATCTCCTGAAGAGCTACTGGTCAGTAGTTATATATGCCCCATTATATCCTTGCAAATTAAATCAGAAGCACAAATAGTTAAATGCCGAGTAAATAAATAAAAGAACATCACGACTATTTATCTGTCTGTTTTTCAGTTACATTCCCATTTACATGTGTGTCTTGCTCAGCTAATAAATGAGAAATCCATAGGATATGCTTTACCCTGTACACCTTTTAAATATGGTAAGAAATTAATTTATTTGCAAGTGAAGTAGCTCTGCTAGCACACTCCAAACATTCAACAGCAAATTATTGATTCAGCATCACCTCTATAAAAAAAATAAACACTCAAATAAGAATTCGTGTCAGATTCTCTGTAGCACAACTTCTGGGAAAGAAACACACTCTGTATTGCATCGAAGCTGTTATTTAATTGCACACCAAATCGGTTCATAGACTCACAGAACGGTTTGGTTGGAAGGGACCTTAAAGCCCATCCAGTTCCAACCCCCCTGCCATGGGCAGGGACACCTCCCACCAGACCAGGTTGCCCAAAGCCCCATCCAACCTGGCCTTGAACACTTCCAGGGATGGGGCAGCCACAGCTTCTCTGGGCAACCCCTGCCACTGCCTCACCACCCTCATCGGGAAGAATTTCTTCCTCATATCTCATCTAAATCTTCCCTCTTCCAGTTTAAAGCCATTGCCCCTTGTCTTGTCACTACAGGCCCTTGTAAAAAGTTCATGATCTTCTCTTGCAGCCTCACATACGTGTTGCACAGGAAACGCAAAAACACTGAAATAAGCTCAGTGGGACACTGTGTGTCTCAAAGATAATCAAGCACCAAAAGCAAACCTCTACTGTCTGTGCCAAGACAAAGAGAAGGAGCTAAGAGTGGCTCCTCTCATCCCTTCCAGGAGTCACACAGGAGATATAAAGGTCTTATAATCGACATGGCAGAAGAACAAGCTGGGAGGTGTAAGGTGTTTGTGGAGTAACCTGGTCTCTGCCCATAGTGCTGAGCATGACCTTCTCTTCTGCAGGCACCGGTGGAGCCGTCCTCGCTGTGTCGGGCACCTGGGAAAGGCAACCAGAGTGGTGGTGAGTCTCCTCTACAACTCATGTCCTTAAGCGGAGGGCAACCTCTGAACTTTGCAGAGGGCCTCTCAGTCCTGTCCTGTATTGCTGTTCATCAGCTTGAACGTAAAGCTGCAACAGGAAACTGCGGGAAGATTTAGATCACAGCTTACAGTCAAGAATAGTTTGGTGAGACCAACTGTTGTGAATTCAAGTGTCTCAAAAACTGACGTGGCTTGTGCTGTGTGATGTTACAAATCTTCTGAATACGAGTGCGTGCTGTCACTGCTTTAGTGCATGTTAGATATAATACGTCATACCTTGGTGCATAATTAAACAAACCAATGTGTTTAAAGCAGACAGAAATTAGAACAGTATCTCTGACTGTACTTGTATCGGTACAAGTGAAACAATCTCAAGTCTGTGAAACATACTGAAGCAGCCCTTTTAATTGATTAGTATAATACGATTGATTTATTAATATTTGTAATCAGTATTGTTTTCTAGCAGCCTCTAATGAGGAGCACAGCGTGCCTAGTATCTTTTGCTTACAACTCTGGTTCTCTTGTTTACTGATGCAGAGCCTACATGGGTGGGATTTCATGTTGTTGCATTGCTGTACTCTGCTGCCCAAGCAACAGTGCGTAACCAGAGAGTTTTACCCTTCGATTTCTCCTGGCGAAGCAGGAGCAGTACGCGGGGGATGGCGAATGCCTTCAAATGGATCTCACCTGAAAGCAAGTGGCAACGCTCTTGCACCCGATCCTAGCGCTTGCAGTCTGAGCGGGTTCGGCCCTGGTGGGCCCAGTGGGGGCTGCTCTTTGCGGTGACTATGGGTATATTCAGTATGGGTATATTCGCCCTGCTTTCCCGCTCCCCTGGATGCCCAGCTGAGACATGAAGAAGCCATCTCTGGGCAATTGCCAGACAGGATATAGTTTGTTTCCTGGAGATCAATATCCTAGGCTGGAGGGACTGCGCTAGTGGTTCAGCACTTCTGCACGAGCACAGTTAATTACATAGGTGAGCCCTATGTTTAGCCACTCTTTCATCCTTGATCTGCCTAACAGCCTCTCTGCTAGGGATTATCCTCCCTCCTCACTGACTAATTTGACAACAGACTTTAGCTGTGTCCTTTGAGATAAAGATGAGAGACACAGAGCTGTCTATCGGCATTCTGAGTTTTGTAGGGTTTTGAAAAAAATGCCTTTATAACGTAAACTCCATTATGAAGGATACAAAGGAAGCCCCCACTGCAAGTATTCTAATCAAAGGAGAACTCCCCTGGTGCTACTGAGGACAGAAATTGTGATGAGCTCTGTTCTGCTCTAAATTACTAATTGACTTCTTTCTAAAGAACACCTACTAGGAATCTTGAAGTTTTGTGGCAAATGCTAAACAGCAGCTGTTTTCTAATTGTGCTTCCCACTCTATACCCCTCGCAAATATCTCTTTTGAATAATAAGCTGGAGACACTTCCAGTTAAAAGCAGTGCAGATCGGAGGAAACTCTGTTAGTGTAAGAGGATAGGTCTTAAGCTCAGAAAAGCTGTGAAATTTATGGATGAGTTTTAATAATTCTCTCTTGAAGGTTCGTTTATATGTTGGTATTTCCATGGCTTGTTTTATGGCATGAGAGGCTGACATGCTGTTGTGAGCATCCCATGATGAATATCTGCTTAGCGGCACACAGAGAAAGAAGTAATTACAGCATTAACACTGAGTTTTATGTCATTAAATCACCATTTGGATCTAAGCATAACTTACATTTTAAAAATACAAATATCATTAGCGAATCATCATTGACGGTCATCTTGATAATTCAAGAATATTACCGGCAACAAGACTTTCTTCTGGACAGAATCAGGCCCTTTATGCCAAATTTTCAAGTGGACAACAGCTGCTGTGTATAGGCAAGTACACCTATATGCTGCTTTGCCTATGTTTTTATTACCTTTCATTTTTCTTAGCCACTTCACTGGCTTGTGTGGGCCAGTGTAGAAATGCATGTAGATTTCGTAGCCCAGAGCACAGATTTTATGTATAATTGATACCAAACATTTTGTATTATTCCAGAATAGATGTATGGTGTTATTCTTTGGTGTTAATACTGGCGAGGTGTCTAAAAAACATAGACAGAAAAAGAGTCAAAATGTGGGTGGGAGGCATACTTAAAAAGAAAAGGTAGGAAAGAAGAAATTGGTTACAATTTTGAAGATATTCTCTCTGAATAATTTATTTAACACTTTAAACAGCTCGCCTGATTTTCAGCTCTGTCAAGCCAATTTAGATATCATAGTACAGGTTTAGGAATGTAATTAGAAGTTTCTTTAACACTTTTGTATAGTTCATAAAAGTATTTTGGGGGAAGACAAAGGTGGTTGCAGGGGCAAGTACTCCTGAACATTATGTTTTGATCACTATAGGATTTTGAGCCAGATGACTCAGCTGTGACATCCTGGATCAAGTTTAATCCACAAACATGCTATATACCAGAAAGCTGGTTTTAGGTTTCGAAATAGGATTTTGAGCCAGATGACTCAGCTGTGACATCCTGGATCAAGTTTAATCCACAAACATGCTATACCAGAAAGCTGGTTTTCGGTTTCGAAGTGCAAAAGCGAAAGATTTAACAAAAGAAAAATCGCGATGCCATTATTTATGCACGAGCAAAACCTACACTTGCCTGCGATGGCTGGTTCCAGCAGCGACCAGCAGTCAGGAACGTTACCACATTGTCTTTATGGACAGCCTGAATTCACCGTGCCCCGCAAGCCTGTTCTGCACTTGCCTCGGACAACAACAGGACCGTTTGCAAAGGAGACCGTTCTGTCTTGTTCTTTCAGTGGTCTGTCATGTGGTCCGGCAGCAAGGGCGGGCAGGATTGAGTGGTTAAGCCAGACGGGCAGGGCGGATAAATAGGTGCCGGCATGCGGGACGCTCCCCGTGGTGCATCAGCTACTGCATCACTCTGGACCTAAACGGTGAGGAACGCAGCACAGGCAGCTGGCCAGCTTAGCTTTGGGGCTACTCGTATACCGCCAGCTAATTATAGCTGGAAACCGTCTCCGTTGAACCATGTCTGAGTGGAGGTTTAGGGAACGCAGTGTGATAAATTGCTGCTAGGTTAGAGGTCTGGCATCTTTAACATTTATCCACCTTGGTGTGAACGACTATAAAAATCACAAGGCAATGAGGGCTCTGGTTTCAAAGGGGACCGCCTGCATGAGAACAAGGCATGCAGGACCTGCCTCTGTGTGAACTTTTGAGCAAGGAGGCATTTTATATTAAATTGTCTTTTCCATCTTCTAATTTTCTTGCCTTGGGAATTCAGCTGTGAACTGACCCCAGTCCATCACGCTATACATAAATTACTAACAGAACTTTGAAGTTCTTTCCATGTTTAAAGAGGAGGTTCAAAGGTATATCCTGAAGGGATTCTGGAGAGATACGTTTTGAAAATTAGAGGGGAAAGCAGGCAAGAGATTCAATATCCAAGTGAGTTTTGTATCAAGGAGGACAATATTAACAGTGATTCAGAATATCAGTCATGTCAAAATGTGCCAATAGGTAAATCAGCCCCCCTGCACCTGTTATATGTATATAACATATACATATGCCTCCCCATGCCTGTTATATGTAGGTTTGTGTTTGTTTATAGATACGTATGTGCACTTTTGCGTGTATGCAGACAGATATATAAACAAAACCTTTTTTTTTTCGTTAAGGAAACATTAATATTTGAACTTTTTCTAGCTTGTAAGTATATGGAACTTGCTAAATAGCTATTTTCCCCATGTAATGACTTTCAGTTATGCCATCTTAACAATAATCCCCCATCAGGTTTTACATAAACAAATCATCACACATTTTGTAACAAATTCTAAAACGTAAATTATTTACATAGAGAATGCTTATTGCTTAGGTGGGTGACTCCAGTAGCTTATAAATACTTTAATAACAGAATTAAATAATTCATGTGAATTTCTTTTTAAATCTGACTATGAAATCCTTTAATATTCAGAGTAAACATATTTTAGGGATTGTTGACATTTCTTGAATGTATGTAGGATAATTTAACTCAGTGTCTATTTCCACAGTTTGAAAACTACTTGCGTGCAGAGAGCCCCCAAACTAAACCAAACCATTTCACAACAATTAAGGCGTTGTCTCAGTGATGTACATAGGCCACGTTCTCAAATTTGAGCACATTCTGCACACCACCCAACTCATTAAAGGCTCAGCGTAAGCTTAGGTACTGCCGAATTCGGTAAGTTAGTATGTGCTCAAGTGCTTTCTGAGCAGAAGCCTAAACTCTTGGTAGGCTTCTACAGCCTCTACAAATCCTCCCTGAAGGCAGGGTTTATGCAGCAGACAAAACATGCCACAAGTGCTGTTGCAGACTTTCTCATCTTTGCTGGAAGATGCTTGCAACTGATCCGGCATGCTCCTGCGTTCAGGGAGTTTGAAGGAGGAGGGAGTACGTGGGGTCACTAGCAGGTTTCCCTCTTCCCAGCTTTTCTCGGGTGCAAAGCCCTCTGTTCTCATAGAGAGAGAAACCATCAGATGTCAGCAGATCTGACAGAGAAGAACGTGCTGCTCTGCAGTTTGGCATTTCGCATCATCGTGCAGACCGGAACAAACAGGCTCCTCTTCTTGCACAGTTCTGGGGGTGTTTCATCAATTAGAAAGCAGCTCGGGACATGCCTTGCTTCTGTGATCGTTACTATCCTTTTGCTGTGTTTTTCAAGCATTTATAGTTACTCATTCCAGAGGAATCCAAGCTGAACTTGCAGTATTAAGTGGGAATTGGAAACTTAGCTGTTGACCTTTTGTTGGTGAATGCTAGTTTTTCAGCTATGAATCTTTCCTAAGTTTTCTTAATGTCCATATTCTATATGGGTTTTTTACCTTTCTTTTGTCTCTTTTCTGCTTCTCCCAGCCTTTTCCCAAATTTCTCTTTTGTACTTACAGTCTCTTCTGTCTACTCCATTATACCCTTCTGTTTCCAACACTGGAAGATGCCTTGCAAAATTTAAGGTAGAATATAAATACATCAAGTATATTTAAAATTTAATAAAAAGCAACACCCCTCCAACCCAAAACAAAAACCCCACCACCTTCCCTGAAGAAAAAACCCCAACCTGACAACCCAAACTCACCTACTTGTATTATGCCTATCCCTACCCTAATTATTTCTACTTTTTTTTTTTTTTTTTTTTTTAACTCCACTCATTTGTTTTCCTACCCCACTATATTTAAGCCCTGCCAACAGAGTATTTGGCTCTAAGTGATTCTTATTCTGAAACAGAAGAAAAGATAGATTTCTCTTTCTTTAAAGAAGCGATTGGACTAATATTCCTCCAAAACAACTGTTGGAAATATGAAGCCAAAGTAGTGTAGTAACAGCCAATCTGTATCCATCTCCTCAGCCTTATAAACTGAGAAAATAAACAAATCATCTGTCCATGCTGATGCCTTGGGATGTGTTGGCATACAGATAGTTAGGAAGTTGTTTTCCAAGAGAAGGTCACTGTGTTTTATATAGCCCGAATATGCCAGGCGTTAGAACTGCCAGTGATTTAGCTAAAGACATGAGGCAATGATCTGCTGGCTGAGAGGGTTCATCATTGTTATGAATTCAACAATAAATCTGATGAGATGTTAGGACAATTAGGGTGATGATATGCTCCTTCACGAGTGTGCGGAGCCATCATTATGAAAGGGGAAACTGATGAAATCATTAAAGCGAATGCAAACTTGAACTGGATTTGTAAATCAAAGAGGAATTTCCCATGCAGAATTGTTGGATGGGTCTGTTACCTTATAGATCACTCATAAATGCTTGGTGGAGTCACTTTTTGATCATCAATACATTAACCCAACAATTCGTACACATTGTTTAAGTATAGCTGATTATTTACTTTACTACTTGACTTTTTACCTCAAATTACTTACTGGGCATCGGAGGAAAACATCATGAGGGTATGAAGGCACAGTAGGCTTTCGTTAGGATGAAGATGGTTTTATGGTAGTTTCCTACCTGACTGTCTTTTCTTTTAAAGGCTATATTATAAAAAAGAATGAAAGACAAACACATGAAAATTAGTAGAAATAACTCTAATTTATTCAATAAATAAAATGTCTCAATTTTAAATTGGAATCATCCATAGATAATTTATTTGTGGAATGTGTTAAGATTTTTAAGATTACTTGTTGTCTTGTTTTATAGCACCATTAAAGTATTCTAGGTTTGATTTCCAACTAAAGAAAAATTTGCTTGTAATATTAATGCAAAATATTACAACACCTCCAAAAACGAAGACAATAAAATGTAATAAAGCTATAACAATAAATTTCATTCATAGTTACAGAGCAAAACAAGAAAAGGAGTATTTAGGAATAGGTCATCTACAGTGATTTGAGGTACCTGTGGAAGAAGTCCTTTTGTTAGCTGAATTGCTCGTGGACATTCATATTGAATGCATTTGGTGAATGTTGAGATTCTCTTTGAATAAAGTGAGGGACTCTAGGGGCTATTCTGATCTGCTGGAGAGGTCAAGGTACAGTGATGATCTAGACATGGTTTATGCACGGTGCTGATTTATTTACTGGCTTATCATATTGTCTGTCTTGGCTTCTGAAAGGTAAATTCTGTAATATGAGGGTAAAACTAATGTCCAATTGAAAATTTCACCCAGGCGGTGTCAAATAACTCTTGAGGTGCGATGGTGGTCTTCTTTCTGCTATGAGAAACAACACGTGCCATTGAAATTATCCGTTAGGAAGAGCTGCTTGTTTTAGAGAAGTTTGGTAAGAAATCTTTCTACTCAAGGGACAACTGAAGTAACAAAGTGTCGTGTATCTGTGGTGCAGGAAACAATAGCCCTTCTGTAATTAGCTCAGACATTTCAGGAATTGACTGTCAGATTAAGAGCAAGAGTCCTCTTTTTCTTTGATTTGTAGAGTACAAAGTACTGTCCTAGCCTATAACACTGAAAACACTACGTTAAAGTCCAGGAGATAATCGTTAGGAATTGTATGAGAAATCAAAATGTAGCCTATGCATTTGAGAGCTTATGTCAAAGACATCCGTGGCCCAGACACATACCGGCTTTTGAAACTTGGTCTGTCTTTCACATACTACATAGAGTGAATGAATGAAAACTGTTATTCTGGTAGATGTGGGATTGCTGACTTTTCCTAAACCTTAGGCTTTTTGCATGGTATTTATAATTTTATTTATCAGAGCTGCCTAGTTTTTGCCTCATAATACATGGAGGTACATTGGTTGGTTAAGGGTTCCTTTCAAAGATGATGGCCTTTAGAGATACTGTGAAGAAAATAAGAAACATAATGTTCTGTGGTCTTCCTCAGATGAGCTATGAAAGGAAATCTTCTCAGTATTACAGTTTGCACAGGTTATGTCTTTCTTTATCCAGTTATGACCTTGCAAACAGCAGTATATTTCCTTTTGATTATGAAGACAGATAGCTGTAGATCTTCTTTTTGTGCCTTATAGCAGATGCAAAATGCAGCAGCGTCTCAACTTCTGACTCAGAACAGTTGTGACCGTGATATGCTTGCTCTGTTTGCTGTAATAGCTCTTTATAAAGTAATTGGTTATATGATGAATAACTCTGTTAGATTGTTTTGAAAGTCCTCGATAAGGAGAAGAGATTATATTTGAAACTCTTTTTATGAAAATTCTCCTGCTTTGTATTCGTGCTTTTACAGGCCTTTGGTAAAAGTGTTCAATGAGTAAGTCAAAACTCTAGAAATACGCATCCATTGTTGGTGAAAGTGAAGAGGTGGGTTGGTTTATGCATGGTGCCAGTTTATTTACTGACTTGTCATATTACCTGTCCTGCAGAGCCCCGGTCGGCTCTGCACTTCTTTTTTTTTCCCTTCTTTGGACAGCGAGCTCACCGCACCCCAGGTAGCGTTTGATATAAAGATGTCATTGCTTGCAGCAACGTGGGATTGAATGTGTACTCCTTTGTTTCTAGATTGTGCTTGAGTGGCTGTTAAGCTGTAAGGAAACCGTCGTCTTTGGATTTCTGCAATGGAATCAGAGATAAAATGAGAAGGTAGAAAGCACGCTAGATTTGTAACAAAAGAAATAGGTAATTTAATGACATAACAGGGCGTGGTGAGGTTGACAGGGTTGAATGCCGCTGCTCCTTGATGGGGAGTAGCAGGGTGTGCTGGCATTGTCAGCACAATAACATGGCCAAGTAGGGAGGGAAGCGATGGAAGGAAGGGTGCCAGGATAACTTGGAAACCTGGTCTAAATCCACCTACAATGATTATTAGGGATTTATAGGGTTAGCATTTAACCAATATGATCATTTACAGAGATTTTAAATCTATCTTTTTTTTCTTCTGTTTTAGAAAGGTTAGCTTTAATAGTGCACGTATTTAAATTGCTCCAACTTTTCTGGACTGACAGTGCTATATTTAGTACATTGAGACTATTACTTTTGATATTTTATTTGACTTACATGCAGGCCAGAAGAGACCTGAGGATGCCCTTACCTTTCTGTGGTGTTTCAAAAGATTGTCCTTGGATTTAAGTGCTTATAGATACGATCAATTATTTCCCTTTGACAGTGCTATTATTACTTACATATTCCACAATTCATGTGTGCTAAATTTGTTATTGATCTTTAGGGCAGTATAAACAGTATGCATTTATTTACATTTATATACATGCATGAGGAGGTAATTAATTTACTTGCTATCGATTTGTTTTCTTTTTGATTCTGGCAGAGTGTTCAGCATTACATTTTGTTATTTATGCAATAATGTTCTGATGAAAGTTGTAAACCCAGAACATTAGTAAGCTTGTTTCTGCTGTCTTAGTAAATCTATTTGTAAGGTAGATGCTCTAAATGGTAGTCTCTGCACCTATCTTTTTACAGGGGAATGTAAAATAAAACTTTTTTCTGAAAGTACAAAGCATAAAAGTGCTGAATTTACCTCGCCATTCTTCACATCAGCGTAAAGCCTCTGCAATAGACCAGGATTCAAAATGATGAGGCATCAATCTGCTACGTTTAATCGGTGAGGATGCCCAATGGTACTATTCAAATTTTAAAAATTACATGTTTGCTATTGTACTGATGTGTATGGCTCCTCTTCTCTACCTGGAGCAGCCAGCCAAACCAAGAAAAATTCCCCCAAATTCAAAGCCAAACTGCTCAAATTAGCCATTTGTCTATGCTAACCTCCGAGTGGTTTGAGTTATGGATGCTGCTAAACCACGAGAGATGGTCAAGATTCAGTATGTGTTTATGCTGTGTCGTAGACTATATGTACGTGTGTATTTACTGTTGGACATGCATTTGGGTGGTTTGCTTATTCGTGAACCAAGTTCTGCATGAGCAAAAGAGAACTTCTCTGCCCTACATCCCCTGACAGCCTGTCTGGTGTCAGGAGGGACAGGCATGCGTGCTGTGTACGGGGATTGTGTTCCCAGCTTGTCATTTTATATTACACCACCACATAAAAGCAGGCAGAAAGATGAATTTTGAATAATTTTCTTGTATCGGGTGACCTTTTTTTCCCTATTTTTTTGCTATTATTTTTACACATATATTCCAGTGAAGATGGGTTTTGAATGAAACTCAAAAATTTGTAAGCTCTTTTGCGTCATTTTCAGCGGGTGTCAACAGAAATGGCAATCTGATTCATAAACACGGAAGAAACACAGATTAGTTTTCATACAGAGTTGCATATAATGTACAAAATTAACTACTGCGTACGGCTATTAAAATGCAGTAGATTACTCATAAACCGAGAGGCTGTATTTTCCGCAGCTCATTGAAGACGTGGGGGATCTATTGTGCCATGGTTTATACAGCAGCATGGGTAATGGCTGTGATTCCTCCTGCTATGATTGTCTACGTTCCTTTTAAGTTTGCAAGGTCTATTTTGTGATTACCTGAACATCTGCTTGTACCCAGTAAAATCTGAATTTTGTTAAATGTAGTGGTAATCTCCCATTCTAATACAGATTTCGAAGCATTTTGCAAAGGGAATATAGTTCACCTTATCTTTACGCCCATTTTACAAAGACATTTCAATTAGGAAGGGACACGTCTCTGAAGTTCTGGGTTTAAACTCTGTAAATAGCACATTAGCTTCTGAATCACTTATGCCCTTTGAAATCATTATTCCAATGTCCAATATTTGTTTTTACTTGAATTAATAATTTCAAACCAGAAGGTAAATAAAAGTGAATAGTTAGAAATTTGGGTAAATATGGACACTTCTATGTTAGTATAAGAGGATAAATGCTTAAGAAATGTGGTATAAATTTGGCAGATGAGAAATGTATGTAATCACATGACATTTAGTAGTGATTATTTAATTTTGAAGCATTTACAGTGCAATTTGTGACAATTATATTAAATTATATCACATTTGCAATTCATTTTTTAATTATAAAGTATTGTGAAGAAAAGTACATGAAATTAGCGTTTTTGTTTCATTGTCATGTCAGTTACAAAAAAGGAAAGAAAAGACTCTTATAGTAAGTGACATGTTGTAATGAATTCTTTTTATATTCGGAAGAAGAGTTTTGCTGTCTTTTGGTAAAGAAGTAGTATATAATTTAATAGCTATTCTTCTGTAACTTAGCAGAGGGCTACCAGAGGGCAGTGCTTGACAGATCCATCCAGCCAGTCGCCAGTTATGGATGGGGATCCGGCTTTGCCCTCCTTTGCGGGCGGAATCCTCAGCATTGGTGAGAGAGACGATTCCTCTCCCCGCTGCTGCTGATTTTGGGGACACAACCTGGATGCAAAAGCTGAAACACGCATCTTCAGACCGTTTGAAACCCGAGAGTCCTAATTGCTGAGGCCAAAACCATGGCTTGCACTGAGCAAGCCAGGGGGGTAGCAAGAAAGCACTCCCGTGAGGCAGGTGGAAGGGGTATTGGAAGCACAGCTCCCTCCTCACTACTTCTCTCAGGACTCAAGTGGTCTTCAGTGCTCTCTCTGCCCTTGCTGTGTGTTCTTTAGGTAGGATTTAGCACTTTGGATGCAGGCGGATCCTCTCGTGTGCCCTCTCAGCTTGCTCTTCACCACTAAGGCCCTCCAGTTCTGCAAGGCAACTCTACCTTAATGAAAGAGACAGGGAGGCCTGTCCCTTAAGCAAGGCAGAGCTGTGTCTTATCTCCCAGAAAACACACTCTGTGTACCTTTAATACATAGACTCTGTTTATGTAACTCCATTTGTGCCTCAGATAACTGTTCTTTTTTGGGAAGCTCAAGTTTCACCCTTCCTTGCCGCTCCGTTATCCATACACCTGGGACACAGGACAGTACTCCACAGACTCTGGGTGCACTAAACAGGGCTGTAGAAAAGTGCAGGACCATCATTAAGGTAGAGTGCAAAGGTCCCAGACTGCGTTCGGCTGACCCACTCTTCCCACCTGTGTCTGCCGTTGCCTTTGGATCCGCTTCGGTGCAGACCACTGCCATGGCAGAGATGCTTGCCCAGATCAGGTCACCTGGGTCTTCTCCTGTGCAGCTACCGCGTCTCCTCTGAAATCCCTATGTGAATTTCCTTGGGAGAGAACTGACAGTGAGTATGTTGCATCTCACAGTTCCTGTGCGTTGAGCATGCCCTGCATCCCTGCTGACTTCAGCCTGAGCTGTAGGGAGCCTGAGAAAACAAAAGCAGACCCTCAGGGCAAACATGAAACGCTCAATAGCAGATGTCTGCTCTGAACAGCCACATCAATGACATTCAGCCTCTTCAGCAAGCTCTTCTCTGACCTTAGTTGCTTCATACCTCTACACCTCTGTCAATTAGCCCTCTATTAGGCAGATTTCACCTCAGTTTACTTGGAAAATAAAACCAAATAACATGTTTATTGGTACTAATGAGTAATGACTTGGGATATTGCATCTCTATTCATGCCTAGTGACTTAAATAACTTCAGCACGTTTGCTAAGCTGTAGCTGGCACCTTTGTTTTGATGGTTTATTTCCCTTCCCTCTCGCCTCTTTTCGCTCTGAGAAGGTTGAGGCTGACAAGCAAGGCATTACCAGTGCTCAGGTATGTGCCAGGTTTCAGAATGACAAATAATGCATCTTAAAAGTGTGTAGGTGGGCGAAGTAACATGTGCTTCCAGGATGAAAACCCTTCCTGAAAGGCTGTCTGACCCATCCAACACTCCCAGCGAACAGCTCGTAACTGCTGCTGTGGGAGATGAAAAAGTTTCTTTCTTTACATCCTGCTGTTAGTAAATGGAAGAATCCAATTAGTTCTCTTTCTTTCTCTTTTCCTGCAGTCCTTCTGTCTGTCTTTCCATTTGAGATGAAGAGCACCTCCCATGCTCATTTCCTCTCTCCTTTACGATGTGGACCAAAAAGAGAGTGGGTGGGTGAAGAGCCCATGACTTCTCCCCACCCAGCCTTGGAAGGTGAGAGGAGATGAAGAATCTGGTGACAGCTGAGACTGAGAAGATAAAATTGCTATATGGAACTAATGGGAAGGAACAGATGTGGGGACTGTACTGACATGGGAGCTGTACAGTGCAGGGAACTGCTTAATTAGGTTTAGTAACAGGAGTTCTACTTTTTTTAAGCCCTACTGAATGCTCAGCTGTAGCTGGGAGTCACTGGATTTGAGGAATGTGGTCAGGAAATAATGCTTGTCAGGACAAAATCAAAGGATTTGTTTTGCTTTCTTTTCATTAAAGAAAATGAAAAGACCATATTTTGTCCTTACATCAAGTGTGATACTGGAATTGTTTTATTGCTGATGAGGAAGGGGACCCTCAGGCTTTTTTCTTGGATACTGCTGGGTGACCTATTAATTGAAAATGTGTGTAGTTATATGACTTAAGTGATTTACCTTTGATTGGTGATGTTGTCTGTTTGTTTTTCTTCTGTGCCGTATTTGGTCACTACAGTTTTGATTCCTTTTAGGTCTAAAATGATTCCTCTTTTAAGGGTAGATTCCAACTTTCAGTTCTGTTATGTAAATCTTAGCTGTAAAGACCTTTGCTTTCTTAACAAGTGAAAATAGATAACGAAGATCATGTTACACTTTAGACTTCTGACCTCTACACATTACATCTTCATATTAATCCCAAAATTTCTGTAAGATCCAGTGTTGACTTGTATCCTAATACTTTCTGTAGATCATCTACTGTAATGCTACAGTGCAGGTATTAGAATCTCAGCCTGCTGGGTTGGCCAGAGATGCTCTCTGGAAGACACGTCTTATGGGACCCTGTAGCCATCTTATGAAAGATAGTACGAATGAGCAAACTAAGGCAAGCTGTTGCACTGTTAATAGCTTAGCTAAAGAGCAGTTAACAAGGACAACCGTGGGAGAAGAAAATCTACTCGAATAACGCGAGGGGTGTGTGAAAAATGGGAGCTGCTCTGACTTCCTCCATTAGCGTTAAGCGTGGGAGAAGAAAATCTACTCGAATAACGTGAGGGGTGTGTGAAAAATGGGAACTGCCCTGCCTTCCTCCATTAGCGTTAAAACTCTTGTAAGAAAAAATAAAGTAGGGGTAGAGAAAAATGGTGAGGCCTGTGGTGATATGCACCAGTTGGGCTGTTCTGACACTGCCATTTGACTATGTCATTGTGAAATAGTGTTGGCAATTCCAAGTATGTGCGTGTGGACAACTTTTATACATTTTCTGAAACGAAATAGGAATAATCAGTTCTGTTGTTCCGATGATGTATTTTCTTTCACTAGCAATCCACTTGGTGTCACTTACTCTTGGTTTTTCGATGTATAACATTTTGAGAGGGAGAGGTGCATGCAAAGTGTATTTATCAAGAGATCTGTAATTTATTCTCTGAATTTCACATAGAATATATTTGTGTCCCATACAGAAAATATTTGTATATATTCATTGAGGCTGAATGTTTAAAACTGAAAAAAAATAGCAAATCATTTAATTAAGAATCAGAAAACATATCGTTTAACAAAATGCTTTGTAAATGCTGCAGGAAATGGAAAGTGGCCAAATTTCTGTAGATTTATACATGGCCTGTAGTCTATGTTTAGTCAAAATTCCTCTGAAATTACTGGGAATTCTGACAAACCAGGACTGTAGGGAGAAATTCTGGCAATTTTGAACTTAATAGAAGAGGCATATGTGCTAGAATGGCAGCAACACTTAATCACAGAATGCAAACCAAAGATAGGAAAAGAACGTGCAGTTAACCTGATTGCTCAAATTTGATATAAATGTAGGTGTATTTTAGATACACGTCTTAGAGGATGTGGACAAGGGAGAAACATGACAAAATTGTTGCCAGTCTCATGAACAGTTTCCATTCTGACTGTACACGCACGGCTTGTCAAAGCCTTTAAGTTTGCAGTTGGTCCTTCAGCTCTCTATTGAGCACTCTGACAGATGATGCTTTGAAAGAACAGGCTACGTAAAGGCTGTAATGAACTATAGATTTATACTTCTGAGTTAGGCCTAGTGTCCATCCTTCCGTTGAAAATACATTTCCCGCTACTGACGGTTTCAGCTAAGTTCTGATTTACTCACAGGGTAGCAAGGTTTGGCGTAGCTTGGTGAGGGCTGTGAGGACAACGGATGTATATTTTTGTGATTCCATCACCGGTTCCTTTCAGGGAGGCCTGGCGACTGCATAGGATGGGAAGAACATTCTTTCACTGCAGTGACGTAGATACAAGCGTCATCATAATTGGCAAAAGCTGCTTTATTTGGAAGATGATGACCGTCTGATTAAAATGAAGCCCTGATGTAAAGCAGAGGCCATAATCTCTCTAGCCATTCACTGAAAGGGCAGATGTGACCTAGAGGTTACTTGCTATTCATATAGCTAAAAAATTTTAAAGAAAAATACTGACCTGTTTACATTTTGAAGATTTAAAGGATTAATGACACTTGGTGGTGAACATGATGTACTCTTTGCAGTTGTAATGATTCCCTGTTGTCGGGGGCTCTGTGCTGTTAACTGACCAGAAATCAAAAACCAGTTATTGATTCCCAAGTAAAAAAAATCCATGTGTTGACTTCTTTTAGATGAATATAGCTTCATTGGTGCTGATAAGTATGTTTTATCACCTGAAGGACTGGCCTGGGAAGCATAATCATTTTTTGGTAGCGGTTAAATAATTTACAGACCCAGAATTTTCCATGGTGGATCAGCTATTTGGAATATTCCTGCTCATCCCATATTGCACTTCAGATCTTTGATTTGGTTGAGATACATACCAAAAAAAAAGAAAAAAATAATTTAAAAAGACAATTAGACCCTTTTAGCAGGTGAAACACAGCACACTTCTCTCAAGCTGACTGCTCAAGCCGGCTGTTCCTCACAACGCGTTCAGTCGCAAAATCTGTCCGTACTCAGACACTGTCTCTCACTAAAAGATGCTCTTATACCTTGCCATCTGTCATGTGCTGCCTGTTCCCACGGTAGAAATGACTCCCCCAGTTTTGTCAGATTTGACAGTTATTTCCATTGAGGCTGGTGTTGGAGTAAGCTTCAGAAATGTGTTCCTTTCCTCACTTCTTCCCTCGGATTGATCACGTCTCACTTTCATATGTGGTCCTAAGTGACTTTGGTGGGACTTCTAAAGGATGAAGATTGATGCACAGAAAAGGTGGGCCTGAACCTTGTGGGTAACGGTGTAGAAAGGTTTTGCTTTAAACTTCCTATGTTCTATCAAACTTTTGGCAGAGTTGCTTGTCTTTGGTAGAAAACCATACATATTAATTGGAAACTGCTTATGTGAATCTTCAGAAATATGTAGCAATGATGATGGAGGAAGAGGGAGTGAAAGGGCAAGAAATAAAGAACTGTCTGCAAAGATAATAAATAGCAGGAGTGTACTGTATGTGGACAAAATACACTTTCATGAGGAACAAGGAAATTACAACATTGTCATACACATATTTCACTTGGATCTATCAGCTACGACACATAAATACTAAGCTGACAGCTCATACTTCTCTTTTCTCAATTAAATATGAACTTACAAATATTAATCCTGTATTTGTTCCAGTAGAATAGCAAAAGGAGATATGTTAGCACAAATTAGCAACTTCGGTGACTTCTGAAATATTTTTGGCGTGTTTCTTTGTCACTGTGATGCTAATTTTGTGTTCAGTCTTCATCTCATTTCCCAGATCATCAGTGTTTGCATTTGAGAGCTAAAATAGCTAAGTCTCTCAGCAAGCATCAGCGACACACGGGTGATCTCCAGGTCCACGTGCACCCGCTGCAGCACATCTTCAGTGAACACCACGGATAGAAGAGACTTAGATGTGGCAAAGATAATGCCAGTGCATCTGCGCATAATCTGGATCTTCATGACCCCAGTTCATTCCACTAGCAATATCAACTGATGTCTCCACCATGGCTATCAGCCAGACGTTTCAGGTGCCCTGGCCTTTTTTGTGGATGAGGATTCTTCCCTGTCAAAATGTCCAGAATTACTAGGCAAATTAAAAGGGTGTGCTCTCGGATGTTGATTCACCAAGTCTGTGAACAGCAAAGTAAGAAGCATCCTAATGCAACTGATGACTGTTAGTTGCTGCAATCCTAGGTAGGACATCAAAGTAAAAACATTATTGTGTGTTCATAGAAGGCCTGATAAAGCAGGGAAGCGTGCTTTATATCTGTGGTAATTATAGCATATCCATAGTACAGTGGGTGCACTGCACGTATCCAGACTGTCGAGCATGCATGACTTTAAATGCATTGTAATAATCTATGCTAGCTGAGGAACTGGCTTGGTGTGGTATCAAAAATAAATTCCCTGGTGATTTGAAAATATTGGCCCAAGCCTTGCTGGCTGGAGCCTTTGTTAATGATCCGAGAAATATCTGCAAATCTAAAGCAAATATATGAAACCTGCAGGCTTTCCACAATAGTTTTGGGAGTATAAGTTTTCAGAAGCCTTGCCGAGTCCGTTTACAGACTCTGTGTGTGTGTGTCTGTCCTTTCCGTATAGGTGGGGTTGTCGACACTGTGCTTGACCTTACCGTGCAGTTGCTTTCAGCGTATGCTAGTCAAACAAGCCGTCAGGAAATCCTTTTTGTAAGATGGAGCCTTCTGTCGGAGATTTATTTTATATGGAGTTATTATAATAATATAAGTGTTATTCCTCGTGACTCTGCAGTTCTCCCAGCTGAGAAAAACGCATTGAATGTTCAGGGACAGGAAGGGACATTGTGTTTTCACAGAAAACCAGTAGCCATTAGGAGTAATAATCTTTTTCCACTTGGGGAAGATGTTCTAGTTCTTCTCGTGTGTATCTAGGAATTTACACGGCGGTCTCTTTCTGAAGAAGCTCATCTGTGCTCCGTTAGCTCCCTGCCTGGCGCAAGAGCACAGCAAGCGCTCTGTGAATTACCATTTTCAAGCGTGGGTGTCTTAGAAAATGGAGAGAATGCTACAACACGTGTCTTTTCTGTGTTAAATCAGCTGAGGTTCAGATCTTCTCATTAAAGACCTCGTAGTTGCTTCCCTTAGCTTGCACGGTTTGTCACAAACCCCAGAAATTTCTATCAGGATTTGCTATCATAAATGTAAGAGAAAGCAAAATGTAGCTTGTAGATCTGGTACTTCAGCTGTTGTATTTTGATGTAACCCTGTAGGAACTCTGTGAAACCTTGCTGGTTTACAGCAACTGATGATTTTATGGTTGTAGGCACTGCAATATGTAGCTACATGATTCTGTCATTTTATAGTCTTGTCAAGAAGGCATTTCTAGTAGCATCACAAATTGTTCAGAGAAACCTGCCAGGCTCTCAGTGCATCTAAAAGAATATTTAGAAATATTCATGTTCATCATTTTGTATTAATTCAGGCATGCAATGCTTGACTTGTTTGTGTGATTAACTGTTGTTAAGACTTTGTACTGTCACAGAATCAAGTGCTTAGTATACTTTTTTTGACTGAAGAAGAGGATTGCTCCTATTAGAAGGCACCGTGAATAAATAGTGGAGACGAGATTAATGCATCACCATAATCTGCGGTTATTAACAATCATAAAAAAGCTACAGAGAATTGGAGCATGAGTGTGTTTTTTACAGCAGAGGCAGTACAATTTTCTCAATGCCTTTTCTGATGGCGTACCGGTTACTGTCCTTTTGTTGAAATCCTGTTAATGTCTGGTGTTGTCTGTATTGCACTGCCGTTGCTGCAAGGTGACCTCGTTGCTATTTGGAACGCCAGTCCAGTATTGCCCCGTGCTAGGGACTCCTTAAGTAGCGAGAAGAGAGACCTTCTCCTTCCAGAAGATTCCCGTACCCTCAGGCAGCCACGCTAGGCAAACTCTGTGATGGGTGACTATATAGTGTTGAGAAAGACGTGCAGCTGGAACACTTAATTCTGGATTTTGTGGGCTGATGACAACTTTCTGGCAGTTGTAGGCAAAGCTGTCTGATATCGCTAAAACTCCTAAAGTAGATTCAGATCTGTGAGGGACAAAAACGATGTGCAGTAATCTTTCTCTGTCACTGTACCTTTTGGTTGGTACCTCTCTGATTTGTGATCAGTTACTTCTGGAAAAAATCTTTTTACGAATGAGTATTTCGTCTGCTTAGGAACCTTAACAAGTTACCTCAACGGCTATCTTCGTCAGTAGTACTCATTCCGAGTCTTTCGTTAGTTTTGAAATCAGAGCCTACCGAGGGATCTGTTTGGCTAACCCAAGAGAGATTGCTTTCTCTTTGAGAAACTGATAAAAATAGATAAAAATTCTGTTCACTATTTTTACCGTGGAAGCCTCTGGAAATCAAAGCTCTTTTCCTCCCTCATTTTTATTTCAGAGCCTTATCTTTTCTTTGAGTTATTCAAGTTAGTGATCATATGATCTTTGTTGTTTTCCACTATTGCAGGCTGCTAAGAATAATTTTACAGTTTAAGGAGTCTTTGTTTGGTTTTTCTTTTTCTGCATGGTATCATTCTTTATTATATCTTGTTATGTCCTGGAAAAGCATCTGAAGAAGCGCTGTGAGGTATTTTAGTGACGTAAGTGACAGTTTTGGCCTTATGTCTTATTATCTGAAAGACAGCATCTCCGGCAGCACAGACATAGCTCATCCTGCCAAGGCCCAATGTAGAACATAATGTGTGAAAGAGACTCAAAATGAGGGGAATGGATCTCTTTCTTGCTTAAAATGCTATGAATTTTATTCCTTTAGAGTAAATGACTGTATTTTATAATTCCAGTCCTAGGGATAATAAATATTTTTAAGCTACTGAAGTGACAGGACAGTACATCTGCGTGAAAAGCGAATCATTTAGGGAATAAAAATGAGCAAGATCACTCCAAATGAAGCGCATGAGCCTGCAGCCTGAGTTATTGGTTCGATATTCAGATAGTAGAGTGCAAGAGCTTCCTTTGTGCTAGTCCCATGGCCAGAGATGCTAGGAAAAGTGATCTCATGGGTTGAAACTGTTTGGATCTGGCTCTGAGAAACACTAGGGTCCTGCTCTCGCCTTCTGGGTTGTCAGCAATGGGTTCCAGAGCCAGGGACCTAGAAGTTGAAGGGTCTAAGGGCAGCTCTGCGATGTGCGTGACCTGGTGCAGAGGACATGAGGACTTCTGCAGTCAGCCCACCCCGAGGTCCCGCTGGCTGTGGGATCCTCAGCCCCAGCTTAGGTGGGCGAGGGAGATCTGCACACACCTGGCAATGGTGTTAGTGCCTGAAAGCTGGCCAGTAAAACTGATATTCTTGCTCTTAGGGCTAATGGTGATGAGAATATCTGTTTGGTTGAATAGATGCAGGCACTGGAAACTTGCGGAGGTGGTTGTTTTGTTTTGGTGGGGGATATTAATTAGAATTGATTCAGATTTGGTAGTAAAGTTGAAATTTAAACTTTTCTTTTCAAACAACTCTTTGGAGTGTCACTTTTTACAATGACTTGAATTCTAATTACAGAGAGCCCTGCTATGTCTTACAAGGTCTGGAGAGGTCGCAAAGGGAGAGTGGCTGCAGGTTATTGATTTCGGGGCCTAAAAACCATTCGGTAATTATTATCTGTAGTTAACAGATCCACAGAACCCAGGCTGATTAATTTCCTTATCTGAAAGCCATTCCTTTTCATACTGTAAATGATATCTAATGCTCCCTGAAGGGGTCTATAGTTTACAGATTTTATAAGTGAATGAAAAAATGAACGCACTTTTGTGATGCCGTTAAGTTATTCACAGAATGTTCCATTTTAATACAATTTGTGCTTTTTACCAGCATTTTAACATTTCACTGTAGAAGAAAAAAATGAGCCTTTTATCCTTCATATTGAAAAAAAAAGCTTAAGCCTTAAACCCCTCAGAATCAGTAACTGTTATTTGATCTTAAAAGGATGGCACTCATAAACTATGGAAAGGCAAGGGCTAAAACATTCTTCACGGTGTAAATGTTACGGTGCATCTCATATTTATCGAAGAGACCATCATTATGCAGAGTCATTACAGTGGATATTCGTGGCACTGTATCTCTGAATTTTAGATCAACTCCATGAGCCTGAATGAAGTACCTGAATCTTTTCATTATATTCCACTTTTCCTCCTATTTAAATCAACTCTCTGTGGAAGACTGTGTTGTTGCATAAATATGTACAGCTGCAGCAAAGGAATTAATGAAGACCCTAAGCGTGGAAACTAGACTGTATAAGGTCTGGTTGGGTTATTACTGAAGTGCACGTGTTGCTTTTTTTGTAAGTTTTTGTAGCATGTTGTGTACCATCCTCTGTTCCTAGGTTTGACTTGTATTTAAGCAACGTTCTAGCGCTGTGGGTACTTTTAAACTCCTTATTAGGAAAGTACAAATGAGTGTTTACTGCTTTTCCAAAAGGATTTTCCCAATGTTGCTTTTTCTACAGGTGATTGGCATGAAGCAGTTACAAAGCTGACCGAACAGAGCAAGTACAGGTTCCTCATAGGTTTAGGAATGCCCGGTTTTTGTGATGGTGGTTATCATTCAGAAAAGCTGAGTTGATGACTATAAATAAATGCCATTCTGATACTGACACTTTTCTGAAAGCCTTATTGTCATGTAGGGGCCTGGGGAATTGTGTCAAAGGCAGGCAAATGAAGAAAGGAATTTAAGGCGGTTCCTTTACTGAAACAACCTTGCAACACCCTCAAACCTCCAGAAGCCCGGTCCAGCAAGGGAAGGTCGCAGAGAAGAGCTCTGCCTCCTCCGCCTCAACTCTCACCACCCACTCTGCCCAAGTGTTTCACTTCAAGGAAAACCAAGATCTCATTCTAAAATTCAGTTTATTAAACCATGCATCTTATCTAATTGCCTTTTTCATTAGGAACTCTTTCCGATATACATTTTCTGCATACAAGAATAACATTAATTAAAACAAAAGATAAACAAAGCCTAAACTCTTAGATTTAAATCCGCCTTTACACAGTAAATAGCACTGTGTACAAGTTTTTTTATGGTATAGAGATTTTCAGATTTCAGAAGAAAAAACAGTTAGTAATGGAGAGAAAATTGAGGGAACTTTAGTGATTAAGTGTTCCGTAACTGTCCAATGTATGAAGTCTTGTGGTTGTGACCATAGTTGAAAGCAAGCTAGCTGCTGTTATGTTGGTCTGGCTTGCAGTTTTAGAGTTGGTCAGATTTCTGAGATACTAATACATTAAATTTTCAAACTTTCAATTGTCTTTGTAGCTAGTAAATGCAAATTTCAAAGGAAATGGTACATTTTTTGTCTTTCCATCTTGGACCATATTTTTGATTTGTTGCAGCCAATTATATGTTGTGTACAGTTTAACTATATTATTAAAATATTATTCAATTATTAACTATTTTAACTAAATTATTAACTGTGTTATTAAAATATTAAAATACTGGAGATTTTCTAAATCAGAATTGTTAATTCTTTCCTGGCATTTTGAAAAAAGTTCTAGTTTTTAAATCTTCATTTTCATCAGATGTATTTGTTTACACTCCGTGTAAACTGCATTGCTGTGTAAGGGTTTATGAACCTAGCTAGAATAAATTGAAACGTCTGAAGCTCAGAAGAAGGTGACAGTGACAGTAGCTAAAATGTATTTAAGCACACTTTAAAAATTTACCAAATGGGGATTTTCACAAAGACGTTAACAGTTTCTGCTACAGGACTGGAGCTGTCCCAAATATTCCTACTTATCCTAGTTATCACTTTTAGTGTCTACATACTGTTTACCAAAAAAAAAAAAAAAAAGGGAAGGAAAGAAAACCTTAAACTTCTGCTCCCCACTATTAGGAAAACTCAGCCTAAATAATTGGAAATAATAATAAATTTACTCTCCAGAATGCACTGTAATACTCTGTACTTTGCAGTGAAATCGATTGCAAACAAGTATAATGTAAGGCCACGTATGACCGCTGAATTTATTCCTAATTATTGACATTATATTCAGGGAGAGAGGGTGACTCAGAAATCCCTGCCTTGCTTCTCCTGCCTGCCTTTACCCAAATGGCCAGCCGATTTGAACGCACTGAGGGTTAATAGTTCAAAAGATTAAGATTATGGCACCCACTACCAGGAAAACTAAATATTTGCTCAGTATAGTGTAGGATCAGGCTTATTTTATGCAAGGAGTCAGGTGAAGAATTTGTGAGTGTTCATCTCGAAATGAAACATCACTGTTCTCCTCAGTGGCACCCTTCAAAAACGGGCCTTTGCACTCATCTCAGAGAATTGCTTGTGTTTTGGAGAGGCTAATCCAACTACTGAATGTTAAACTGGAAAAAAAGGAGCTGTTACATCACTGCGTATCTAAACTATCGGGTTTGACGGTACTGTTTAATTTTTCTGTCGTTGTATAAATTATAAATGTAAAGAGAGGAGAACTCCTTTGCTTTTGCTGCAGGCGGTGTTTTGCTATTGCAAGCCTGCTGCCGAAACCCTGTTGTGAATTGCAGGCTCGATGTATTACGACCTGTCGCTCTTGCCTCAGAGATGTCGTCGAAGGCACAGCGAGGAACGAAGTATTGCTCTCCTGCACCCTAGCCTAGGAGCGATCCTCAAAGCACACGAGGCTTTCTTGCTTAAGAGGCTGAAAACAACCACGAACCTCCCAGAGGTTGGGTACGTTCAGTTCCTCCGATGTGTGGCAGCGTGTATACATGCCTTTGCACGCGCGCGGGCACAGGGGCCCTTGGCGTAGGGCGTAGAGAGGGAAGGAAAATGGGGAATCGGCTGCTGTCAAAGGAGGTAACGGCATCCAGAACAAGGGGCTGAGCTGGGCTCGCGGCAGCACAGGGCTGCGGTGAGAGTCGGTTAATGAAGCGTGACAGGTCAGGGAGGAAGGAAATCACAGCGCTCGGCAGGCAGACCATTTAAAATGGTAATACAGTCAGCCCCCATCTCATCTCAGCGCCGATGCTCCTCAGCATTTGCGTGTGCCGCTCATTCTGCGCGGGTTGTCAGGTGGATATCAAAACAAGCACGGCAGGCAAATAAATATGGGAATTTGAGCAAATATTCTCTCTTCTGCAGGAATCGTAGACAAGCGTGACTGACAGGAGCTCAGTGCTACTGATGATCGCATTTTTATTCTGTGACTACACTGTGTGCATTATTTCTTGTCATGCCCTGCATTTCAGATTACTTTTATGGGTCTCTGATAAACTCCCCAAGTCATATCAGTGGTTTGCCTGAAGAGATTTCAGGGATAAATTTTTGCAGTTTAATGATGCAAGTGTATTGGCTAGGATTTAATAGATCAGCTATTAATAGATCAGGTAGCTTGAATTGCTGCTTTCATAATTTTTCTGCTTAAACTGACTGTCTAGGATTAGATAGAAAACAATCACATCACGGTTTTGGGTTTTTTTACATTTCAAACTTTTATGCTCAAAAATAGGCAAAATCTGTTAGGTCTTCATGTAACTGTTATTAACAGAAGTGATGCCTCATGGCCTGACCGCAATCTGTTGCATAGACGCTCTTTTCTCTGAAGTAAGGACTGATATATTTCTCTGTTGTCAGCATAAAAATTACATCCATGATAGTTAGAGACAACTTTTTTTACTAAGTCTGGAGTGATAGACATGAGTGTCAGTATACTACATCTTTGTTGCAGGGCAAATCACATAGATTACCTTCATCTTGACAGAGGGCTTTGCTGACTTCTGTAGGCTTTGGATCAGGCTCATTACTATTCTAGTTCTTGTTCAGAAATTGAGAATACTAGTAGTTGTCTACAAGAGAAGGTATAGGAAAGAAAAATCAGTTCTTGTTAATAATGCGCTAATATTGCACTGAACAATCCAATGCTGCATTTTACAATATTCTTGTTGGCTCTGGTTTCCTCTGCTTGTACAACTCCTCTTTTGCATGTGGACCTGTCCGTGTTTACCTTAGCTTGCTTTATTCACATTTTTTGTTTTCGCAAACATTCAGAGTGTACAATTTTAGCAGCTCCTTTGTACTTCTGGCCAGTTCCATGTTGCTGGTGTTGAAATGGAAACCTGTCATGGTTTCACTTGCCGGGTGACATCAGTGACACTGAGCAGAAATGGGGGAGAAGGCACAGATTTGGGGTGCTCTGTCCAGCTAATTAGAGCTTTTATCTGAGTTTTATTCCAATCAACTGTGCAGTGAAGGCATGGTGGTTGTGTCATCAAAAAGTAATCCTAATGTGGTACAGGTTTTGTTTCAGGGAATGCAGGTTTCTAACTTTCCCGGCACGTTGGGTTGCTTTATGACTTGAGATAAACACTGAGGAATTTGAGTATGTGCCTGAGCTGCATGCGTGCTGTGTATTTTCAGGATGGGTCTGGCACAGTCTTCTTGAGAAAAGCTTTCTAGATGAGAATTTTTGCTTTTTTTCTTTCAAACGTGGAAACACTGAAATGTTTTGAAGACAACCCCTTCCTGGTGTTTCTACAGTTCTTATCTTGGCTCAGCTGGAAATGAGCAGTAGGAAGCACCCTTCATCTCTTCGGAAGCGTTTCCGCTGAAACTCATTCCTGAAAGAAGGTGAAGATTCCCAAAGGTTCATATTTTGCTCAAACCAGTTTGTTCGTCATCTTCTTTCTTTTAGAGGTAGACTACAGGGAAATATTTGACTTGAACAGGCCTGAATTTTGTAAATATTTGATCAAGTCGTCATATTCCAAGTTTAGCAGATCAATGTTTATAAACTGTATGTGTTCAAAATCCTTCATGCTGACTTAAACAATGTCCTTTCTACTGTTTGAAGTTTGGTTCTTTTGATTAATGCCACACAGAAATTATTTATATGCAAAATCTGGAAATTAGGATTGGAAGCAGTACATTTGGCAGTGCCTGTATATTCTACTTTAATGAATCCATTTAAAAAAAACCCCTTTCCTGACATGGCCACAATAGAGAATGTCGCACATATATACTTGGCATTTTTGGAGGCAAGAACCTACCTATAGTTACTGACATACAGACTTCGGTTGTGTTGCTGTTGGTATACGGTCAGCACCTATTCTGTTTAAGTGGTACGCTTGTGGTATCTCCTTGCACTCAACAGAAGTCCCGTGTCTCTCTCAATAAATTTGATAGTCTTTGGACAAGCAGCCAAATGTATTGCTTTATTAAATGAAGCTCACAAATCTCTACTGCTAAGTTCATCCTTCTTGCGATCAGAGGAAATTTCTCCCGTTCTGTGGTACTTCCTACTGGATTGCAAGGAATGTTTTGGTTAGTGTGTGGAAATGACACTGGAGAGTTACAGGGAAGTGCCAATAATTTGTGAAGGATTTTTTTGCGTCTTTAAGTAAATCTGTTAAGATGATTTGTTTTATTTAATGCTAGTTAAAAGAAAAAAAACCACCACTATTCTCCCACTCCCAAGCCTTTTCATTACTCCCAGAGACCTTTTAATCGAGAGAAGAAAGAACGGTTTTACTTTTTCTCTGTTTGGGGAAAGAAGGAGTAAGAGAATTATATTATTTCAGGCTGATATGACTAGGTATGAATTAGCTTTGTAACCATTTCATATTTACGCATTTAGTTTATACAATGGTTATTCAGCCCATATTTTGGAGGAAGAAAATGGGTAAATGATATTAAGGTAATCTCCATGTTTGAAGAAATGTCCCTCCGTTTGTGAAGCAAATGTCTCTCTCTCCTTTTTGTGGAAATGGCATTTTTGTGAATGAAAATTCAACATCTTTCAAAAATTGTACTATGAGACATTTCTCTCCACAGCATGCATTTACCACGACTGCAGCAATTTAATGGCAAAGAGGAAAGGACGTTATAGCTGTTTCGTTAACTGTGATGTCGATAGGGATTTTCAGCTTTGCTTTCTTGTTCTTCTCAAGCTGTTTGAATTTCTAGTCTGAGGACTATTTCATTTGTACAGGTTATTATTTGGTATGTTTTGAATCACTCTAAGAATTTTTAAAAAATTCTTCTATTGGATTTCATAATCTATCGGTCATTTCATTCTCTCTTAGGAGGTCCTGGACATTTACACCTTTCCTCTCCTGTGGAAGGGAGGGCAAACTTCTTAAGGAAGACATTTTACATACTGTGGAAGCTCTCTGGAGATAAATACAACACTTGCAGATTGACGTAGCGTTTGGTTACGGTATCACTTAGCTAAACAGTCAAGGGAGTTTGCGATCTTGCAGATTTTGCATCTTTGAAGTTGTTACTTGAAGTTCAATTATGATTTCTTGTTCTTTTCAGCTCTTTTCAGTTAGTTTATCAATTTGTGTATTCTTATAGACAGTTCAGCAATAGTCTGCATCTGGTACACACAGCTAAGTATTTTCTATAATGAAAATCACTAAAACCTTGCCGCAGATCCTTCGCCTTTTAAATTTTTTGCAGCCACCCTGTTCCAAACTCACATTGCTCACCTAAAGAAACCTGTAATGCTACTGCACGACCCCTCAGCTTTAGAGTTCTAGAAACAGCTTTTTGATGCACTGCTTGTTTATCTGCTGTTAATTTGTTGTCATTAGAGGCTTTTGAACTTGTTAGCCACTTACCATTGGGTAAACAACTTCCAAATTCAGCAGTGCATCGGGGTGATGTTTTTAAGGTGAACTCATGGGTACATTTGACTTCTTGGAGCAAACTCTCCTGTACAGTTATTGCACTTATTCCCTATTCCAGATCAGGACATCGTGTAACGGGAGACAGGGTAATTGGGCAAGGCTCGTCTTGGGCTTATAGGTGCAACTCTAATTTACACTAGAAATAATTTTACATTCGTTCTGCCTGTGTCTTTCACCACTTATCCCACCCTTCCTCAGCTCTGCACTTCTTTCCTCCCACCCTCCCCACCTACTCACCCCATGTCTCCTAAACAAGTCACAGCCCTTCTGCCCCTGTTTCCCATTGTCCTCTATTCCTCAACTGCATATCCTGCTTCTCCCTCTACTTCCAAACCTCTACCTTTCAAGAAGGTAAATGTAATTTAGGCTTAATGAGTTTTCTACTAATCACTCATTCTCTCCCGTCTTCACCCAGGTGGCAGGGGATAGGTGGGGCAGCTTTGTTTTTGGAGTAATTCTTTGTTTTGACAGAGGCCTGGTTTTTTTTTTAATGTATGCATTTCTGAAAGTGCATGTTCCCAGAGACAAGACTCTGGAAGAATGTTTTTCTTGTTAAAGGTGGAGGCTGGCAAGATTAGAATCACTTCTTGGTGCTTGCAGAAGTTCACTCCTTAGCCGCAGGCTGGCTCAAAAGAAGTCATGCAGGGGTAGGCTTTACTCCTGCAGGTAAGTTGTGCCATTGTGTTTCAGGAATGGAGCTGTCAGCCATAATCCTTATGCTTTAGACAAACATATCAAAAAATACCTTTTACCTGCCCACTTCTTTCAAAGGAAGGGAAAATGAAATCAGTGTTAAGAAGTCTAGACCCTTGAAAGCCATCATCAACTGAGATGGTGCCAAGGGTCAAAAAGTTATTAAGAACCCAAGCTAGTTCCCATTGCTTGTCTGACTTTTGACTTCAATATGGGTTGAATGAGTTCCTAAGAAAATAAAGCAGCTTTGCAGCTGATGGATAAGCTCTATGGCAAGCAGAAAAGATTACTGTAATATTTTAAATGAAGTGTTTTCTCTCTGCCCTCAGAAGTTGTAATTAACCTATGTGAGGCCAGAGCTATGTATTATGAAAGAGTGAAAAGTATTTGTGCTGTCTGTAGAAGGGGCAACCCATGTACTTTACAGGCAGTGTAGCATTTTCAAGTATAGACTTTTAAGGCTTTCATTTCAAATGACAGTGGCATGATCTGTAACTGCAATATACTGCGGTAAACCATCTTTACCGTACTCTGTATTACCTCTGTGGCTGTTTGTTCCTCAGTGGGATCTGAAAGAATAATTCAGACAAATTTCATTTATTGTTGCTTCACACTTCTTCACCGCAATAATATGCTTAGCTAACAGGTTAACAAGTATGCCCTGCTCACTTTCTTTTTATTGAAAAGATTTTACAGGTCCTAGAAAGTATCTTCCAAACCTCACCATACTCTGCAGATCTTGCAGTAATAATAATGTTCCCTTTCTCTTTTCAGTCTTTTTTTCTCTATCACTCTCCTACTTTATTGTCACACTCGGCCTTTTTTATAACTCCTGACAGGATGCTGCCCTCAATCCAGTCCCTCCAGCAATCATATAATGTGGGTTTGATTTTATGTTATGTATATAATAATACATTAAACAAGAATCTTAGCAGGAATAAATCGCTCTAACTTCACTCGTGTTGAATATCTGAACGAGAATGTGTGTAAAGTTTAAAATTACTTCCGACTATCTACAGATGGAAATGTTGAAATTACAGGACTCTTAGTTTATATGGTATCTAAAGAAGACATAAAGGGAAGGTAGGTGTAACAGTAATGTAGAAAACTCAATAGGTTTTTTTCCCCTCTGGTTTTATTAAAAATACTCTTCTGAAAATATGTTTTATATACCATTTTAAACATAAGAAAGTTAGAAGGTAGCATCCATACTTCTGTAAAGTTCTGAAGAATAATGAAATACATGAGGTCTTCTGGTGGGGTTAAGTTCTACTGTTGATTAGATACTGAGTCTTAATAGAAACCAAGAGACAATGTAATGTGCAAGAAGCATGGACTGGACTTTTTTATCTAATTATTTATCCTTTTATTTTTGAAATTAGGTCTCTGAAATCCCAAACTGTATTAATAAATTCTGCATAAATGTAATGCCAGAATGTATATTCCTTCATCTCTTATGTGCCTTGGGAGTGTGAGAATGCTGCTAGAGCCAGACAGGTAACTCTCTAAATGGCATAGGTTGGTTTTTTTTAAACCAATAAACATTCCAGAAAACGGGGTTTTCTCTGGTTTCTGCTTATTCATGTTAATGCAGATGAGCTATGTTTTGGTTTTGACTCACAGCAACGGCAAGAAATCCGAGAACAATCTAAATTTGTGTGACCTCTCTGGTTTTTTTTTGTTTTTTTTTTTTTTTTTTTTTGAGTTGTAAAAGATTCTGTTTTGTTTAAATATTAGAAGATGCTGTTTACAAGTTTCAGTCATCCAGTCAAGGATGAAAATCCGTATTGCTTAAAGGGCCACTTGCGCACCATAATCAGCAAGTATCGAATATCAAGAATGAACAGTAAATACTGAGAGCATAACTAACTCTTTGAGTAAACTAGAAAGTGAATATTTGCATATGATGAATGCATTCAGAGATGTCATAAATATCAAAGAAAAAATGGGTGTTGTAGTTTTTTGCATAATTGTTTCTATAGTCTCAGAGATTACTTTGCACACCACCTCAAATTCTGTAGTCACTGAAAATGAAACCTAAATTATAAGCTTGCCCTTTGCATTTTCCATGTGTACCAAAGGCTTTAAAAATAATTTCTGCTACTACAGTGTAGTAACAGCTTTGTCTCTATTCGTGAATTTTCTCAACTTGATATTTTTCTCTTTAAGTAAATCTGTCTAAATGTCACTGATGTGTCATAGGCCACATAACCTTAACTCCAAGGGCCAAGAATCTAGCTTTAGGTTCCGGTGCAGGAGTCTCCATGGTACATCCTCCCATGGTTCTGCTTTACTAAGCATCCAGGCCTGCCAAGAGTTGCTTCCTTTCCATGTACGCAGGACGCGTTAATGTGGAAGACAAAGAATGGGAGGTTGTAGCGGTGATGGTCATGGAGGTGGGAGGTGCACGGGCTGGTCTCCTGCTCAGGGAATCAGGAAGGTGGGAAGAACTATAAGGTCTATGTCAACCTCAAAATTATGTCTCAGCGTATCAGGTGTAACTCCTCTGCCTTTCTGTCTGTGCTCCGCCCCAGGGGGCTGTTGACCTCCTTTTTACTCCAGCCTTTTACCCTAGCAAAGGAAGAAACTACTGCAGTAAGGTTTTTTTTTTTCATTGTACAGGAAAAAAAACCTCAGCTATCTTGCATCATCCTAAATTGACTTAAAGATTAGAAAATTCAGCCTCCTGTATCTTATTCTTAGTGTCTCTGAGTACCTGTTTTATTGCATCCACATGAAGACAGTAGGGGGATTATTAATTTTAAATAGAAAGAGAAGGATTTCTTTCAAAGTATGACATTACTTTGTTTTATTTTGCAAAATGAAGTATTCATTATGAACAGATGTTGGTGGATTCAGAGTTCAAAAATATATGTGCCTTCAAAAATATCTTTAATTTTTATGGCAGTGGCTGTTGTCAAAGTATGAGGCATTATAAATCCCACACAGTGGTAAGGCTGATGGCATGTGGTACATTGGACATGATCAACTGAAAGAAATGACTGATGCCATCTCAGAACTGTCAACTGTTATCTTTGAGGTTTTTTATCTTCCAAAATAAAGTTGAAATACTGGAATACTATGAGGAGGGAAATATAGGAATGGAAGGGAGAGCAAAGGTAAGAAATTTTAGATCAAACCACTCAACTTCAATCTCTAAAAATAATCAGACTATTTGCAAGCACCTGGAGGGTTGCAAAGAAATCAGCACCAGGCAACATAGATTTGTCAAAAAAACAGCTAATTTCCCTTTGACAGATTAACAGACCTTGTTGTGAGTTACAAAGCCATAGAAGTCGTTCATCTTGAATGTAGTAAGAGATATCTGTCTCTTTTGACATCTTCATAAATAAGCTAGGGAAACATATTCTAGATGAAACTATTAGAAGGTAAATGTAAAACTCATTGATTAACTGTACTCAAAGGGATCTTATCAGTGATTTACTGTCCAATCAAAACTATATCCAGTGCATTCTGGGAGGGTCATTTTTAGGACCATAAGAAAGACATAAATAATGGAACAAAGAATATGCTTGTTAAGGATATAAACACATTAAAGGACAGGACATGAATTTTAAATATTCTTGGAAAATCGTAAGAAAAGAAAGATGATAGAAGAAAGATGATTAATGTAATACAGATAAGTGCGATCTTCCGTTTAGGCAATGGTAATCAACTACACAAGTTGGTAAGTTTTGTGGGAAAGGACATGGAGCTTCTAGCTAGTCTGACTAAGTCAGCAGCATCACGCCACTGCAATAAGCAGCAAGCACAACCAAAGGGATGTCTGTGACAAGAAAAGTTGTTTTCTTCTCTACCCAGTTTGGTGAGATATCAGTAAGAGTGGAGCATCCAGTTTGAGGCAGCACACCACGGAGCGTGTCGGGGAAAGCAGAGAGAGTAAACAGTGGGCAGACTGTGTACAGAAAGCGAAAGAGCTGGAGTGATTTAACCAAGGGCAAAAAAAAAAAGAGAATGAGGAAACACAAGGGGAAAGTTTTGAGTGTGCAAAAGACAGTTGCAAAACACAAGGAGCAACAGAACAAACTAGATGGCTTCTTGAGGGCCCTGGGAGCTCTATTTGTGATGATTCTGGACAAGCATCTCTGCAGGAGACCTTTGCTCTTTGCAGTTTTTGAGTACAAGTAGAATTATATGTTTTTGGTTTTAATAGCATGTGCATATGCTCATCTGTATGCTTTTTGGGTTACTCTTTTAAAGTTTCAGAGTTTAATTTTTGGATTAAGGACCAGTTTGCAAAATGCTGCTAGTTTCATCAAAGAGTAATTGATGTTTCTAACTGATCTCCCATTAACCTGATAGTGTGGAAAAGCTTTATTTCAAAGTGCTTGAAGAAGAGTGAAATACATTGCTATTCTTAATGAAGACCCATTGTAGAACTATTGAATCATATTCAGTTACAAAGCGAATCAATTATTTTATATGTTAATATTATTTTACATTGTAGTGCTTCTGTTTTACAAAATAGCTGGTTTCAAAGGATGCTTAACTTTCTCAATGTGAAAGCTTTTGGTTTTTTTTTTCTTTCACTGTTCATTTGATTGGTGAAGTATAGACAGACTAGCTGACAGGTTGCTGATGATTTGTAGCAGGGGAAACATCTCAAAAAAATCTATAATTTAAATAAATAAATCATAGAATCACAGAATCATAGAATACCAGGTTGGAAGGGACCTCAAGGATCATCTAGTCCAACCTTTCTTGGCAAAAGCATGGTCTAGACAAGATGACCCAGCACTCTATCCAGCCGAATCTTACAAGTGTCCAATGTTGGGGAATCCACCACTTCCCTGGGGAGATTATTCCAATGGCTGATTGTTCTTATCATGAAAAATTTTCCTCTTGTGTCCAATTGGAATCTCCCTGGGATTAACTTGTACCCATTAACCCTCATCTTTTCCATGTGACTCCCTGTAAAAAGGGAGTCTCCATCTTCTTTGTAGCCACCCTTTAAATACTGCAACATGGTGATAAGGTCTCCCCTAAGCCTTCTGTTCTCAAGGCTGAACAAACCCACTTCTCTCAGCCTTCCCTCACACGGCAGGCTTCCCAGTCCTTTGATCATCTTTGTGGCCCTTCTCTGGGCCCTCTCCAGCCTGTCCACAGCTTTTTGCACAGCGGGTACCAAAACTGAACACAGTATTCCAGGGGTGACCTGACAAATGCTGAGTAGAGTGGGATAATGACTTCTTTGTCTCTGCTGGTGATGCCCTTGTTGATGCAACCCAGCATCCTGTTGACTTTCTTTGCCTCAGCAGCTCACTGTTCACTCCTGTTGAGCTTTTTGCTCACCAGGACCCCCAGGTCCCTTTCCACAGAGCTGCTCCTCAGCCAGGTAGATCCCAGCCTGTGCTGCACTCCTGGGTTGCGTTTTCCCAGTTGTAAGACCTTACATTTGTCTTTGTTGAACATCATAAGGTTCTTGTTAGCCCACTCTTCCAGCCTATCCAGGTCTTCCTGCAGGGTGGCTCTCCCTTCCGAAGTGTCCACTTCCCAACTCAGTTTGGTATCATCAGCAAACTTCATCGGAGTACACTTGATCCCATCATCCAGATCACTTATGAAGATATTAAACAGCGTTGGGCCCAATATCGATCCTTGGAGGACCCCACTTGTGACAGGTTTGCCAGTGTGAAAAGGAGCCATTTCCCACCACCCTCTGGGTACAGCCCCTCAACCAGTTCCCACCCACCGCAGAGACCACTTGTCTGGGATGATAACCCATCAGTTTCTCTAGGAGAAGGCTGTGGGAAACCGTATTGAAAGCCTTGGAGAAATCCAGGCAGACAATGTCTCCCGCTCGCCCCACATCAATCGAGCAGGTTACTTTGTCATAAAAAGCAGTCACGTTTGTCAAGAACGATTTGCCGTTGGTGAATCTGAGCTGGCTTTTCCCAATCACGTGCTTCATTTGACTTGTGATAGCCCTCAGTAAGATTCATTCCATAACTTTCCCAGGGACTGAAGTCAGACTGATGGGCCTGTAATTTCCTGGATCCTCCTTTAAGCCCTTCTTGTAGATGGGGGTGACATTAACCTTCTTCCAGTCCTCCAGGATGTCCCTGAATCTCCATGACTTCTCATAGATTATGGAGAGCGGCCTCGCAACTACATCAGCAAGCGCTCTAAGCACCCTCGGGTGGATATTGTCAGGGCTCATCGATTTGTAGGGGTCGAGCTCCTGTAATAGTTCACACACCAACTCTTCCTTCGCTGACAGTGGGTCTGTGTTTGCATCAACCTGGATGTTTGTGCCCAAGGCCTGGAGCCCAACAGTGCTGGTAAAGACAGAGGTGGAGAAAGCGCCGAGAACCTCTGCCTTTTCCGCATTGTTGGTGACTAATTCACCTCTCCTGTTTAACAGCGGGCCAGTATTCTCCTTCTGTTTCTGCTTGTTGTTTACGTACCTGAAGAACCCTTTCCTTTTTCCCTTCTGCCCTCCGGCTTTAAATTTACTTTTGCCTTATGCCTAAAATCTCAGGTTGCCAATTAATTCATGCCTTTTTTTTCCTGCCTTTTGGTTATTTAAAAAAGGGTTTAGTTCTCCTGCTAGCCTATGATGTTAATGTAAATCGTATGATTGTCTCTGTAGACTACAACAAAGAGCAGCTAACGCTGCAACCCTCCTACTCACTGCTGCTCCGATCACCTCAGAGTGCCCTTGTACATTGCTTTTGCAATACCTATGTTTTTGTAAGAATCTGGGATGTAAACATTTCGCCCTCTAGCTTATGTACAATTACAGTTTCCTCCTCTGTATATCATATCTGACTGGATATATTGCTTTCTTAAGGTTTTTACACTGAAAGTCTCCATGGTTCAAAAATGCAATACTGCATCATTTTCTTCAACTCTTGTTGCACTACTTTTATCACATATTCTTGGAAAGGCCTGGATCATCAATATTTGTCAGACTCCAGGAAGTTAGGGCAAAAGTAGTAAAATCTAGTCTACCAAGAAGGATCTTTATGAGCCAAACCCAATGTGTGTTTCAACTCCTTTTGTAGGAAATGCTTTATAATGCATCATTTTCTGTCTAGCTCGGCTATAGTTTCTGTTTAGGCTGTTAAGTGTAATACCTCAGTTGAAAAAACTTAATTCTGCTTGCGCAGTGGCTTAGACTCAGCAGTTTGTTCCTGTATTTAAATGACAGACCTACTGCACTGCACTTAATTCAACAGTGCTGAGTGAGTCAGCATAGCGCCATGTCACGGGGGAGATACACGGCAAGGGCTGACACCAAAATGTGGCTGGTTTTCCTCCTCTGTGTTACGATGAAGTGTGAACCGCAGCTTACCACCAGACAGCCCGACACTCTGGTTCTTGGCTCGTGTTCACCTGCCGGAAAGAGCTCTGCTGGGAAGTTGTATTTGAGGCAAACAGAGTAAGTAGCAGTGGATCAGAGTGAAGAGGGCATGAGGAAAACTAAAACGTAATATCTTCTTAGCTGTTAAATATTTCCTTTAACAACCTAATGTGTCTTATTACATGATAGGTACATAGAGCTCCTATAGATCTGGGGCTATGTTTTCCTGTTTCTGGCTGAAATAGAAATCTGAATCCAGTGTATTCTGTGACCAGCTTCAGACGGATATTTCAAACAGCAAATGTGTCACTATCTAGCAACTAAAATATCACGGTTTTAATATACCTAAATAGTTGTGTGTCAGAGAATCGGACAATCAAGTAAATAAATGACCAGTAGATCGTTTTCTTCCTTCTGCCATTTAGTCCTCATAGTCCTTATTATAATATGTGCAAAAACTTTATAGACTAGTGCACTTCTAGTGATTCAGCTTTTGGATTTCTACAGCCTTTCTTTTCCAGATGGCGGTAATTTTTTTCTTTTTTTTTTTTTTTCAAGTGGTCAATCATTGGCATAGAAGCTATTAAAAAAACATCTATTTTGCAGTGCATGCTTTGCCTATTTTAATACTCTATTAGTATTTCACTAAAAATGTGATCATTTTATGTACCATTAAATTAAGCTGCTTACTAGCATGGATCCCCCCAAAACCTCTAATCTGAGGACTTTTGTCATTTTACTGAAACCTAAGAATTTACAGTAGGCTGTATTTAAAGACTTGTAGTATAAGATGAGCACTGTGATTGTATGCATAAAAAGTCGTGTTTCCCTAAAGCAATTGAGTAAATGTTTGCATAAGTAATTGTGTTTGCAGTTGTTTAGTTTGTGTGTGCCTTTAGGTATCATAGGAGAGCTAACCCTGCTGGAAATCTTGTCTGACGTGATGGTCTTAAGCTCTCATGAGGTAGTCTAACACAAACTTTCATAAGGTTGAGAGATAGAATTCTAAATCGTGTTTTATTTTCCAGCTTGGTTTTTGATATTTTATTGAAATATTCTCTAGGACTTTTCAAACCGTTTCCAACAACAATTAAAAACTAAGATTTTTTTAAAAAATGTACGTGCAGGTGTGGTTTGACAGTTGGACAGAAGTTTGTGCTGGATCTTATTTTATCTGAAACGTTTTGGCCATCCATAAAATATAACTAAGTTTTACCCAATTTCTTTCTTTTGACCTAATGGTTAACGCTATAGTACGGTACATCCCAATACATCCTCTCTATCTGTTGCCAACATGATTATATATAAAGCCTCAGCATTAAATTTTGAATTCTTTGATTTTGTTAAAGCAACTGACAGAGTTACGATGGAAAAAGTTTGTGGGAATGCAATTCCTCTTCCCTTTAGAAAAGTAATTTTAAAATAGAAGTTACATTATTTTCCACTTTTTGCTATTAGTAGATCTCCTGGGTACGGTTACCTTGGAAACATCCTATTCTAAAGGAATAAGAATATATGGAACATCTTCTTGCAGCCATTGATAACGTCTGGAAAAATGATGCTGCTGATAGCAGTGGAAAAACGTTCAATTTAGCTGAAGCAGAAACCTGACCTCTAAGGTGAAGTTTGGAAAAAGGAGTTTGGAATTTGGGTTTGGAATGTCTGTAGCTGAGAAGGCTTGATGTTTTCAAACCTCTCCTTAATAAGACCAACTGGTGGCTTAGTGGAGAGGATTGTATTTCTGTATCATTACTTTATCAAGTGTATAAAGATCCTCTAAATTAGAGCACAATTTGAATATAATACATACATTAGAGTATAATTACATAGCTAAGTTGCAAAGAAATATGATGCAATATTGAGGTCTAAATTCAGTGCCTAATTATTATTTACAGATGTCATAATTTTAACAAAACTGGAGTAAACACTGTAAGTTCAGGCATTCTGAACGATTAAAATCCTGGAAGCATTATTGCTATTAATTACAGTCCCTTTAAATTTCTGGGAGCTGACATTGGCGCTTGCTTTGTTTTGCATGAACCGTGATGGGGAGAGTGGTGTCACGGTCAAGGGGAGCTGTTGAACAGCTTCCTTGAAATCTTCCGTAAGTGTGCAGGATGGGATTTTCTTAAACTCTAAAAAAACACTTGAATCTACATTGTACTTCAGATCTACACAGGATCCAAATCTACACAGGATCCACTGACAATTGTAGTCCTCATTCAACATTTTGGTGCTTTGAAATCTGTCTGTATGTTTATGAGAGCTGCATAGGGGTTGTTTCTGTTGAAATGAGGACTGACCTGAAGGCAAGATCGTATGATCCACTGCAATCCTGGCAGTGACTGGAAGATACTTGGTAAGAAGCAGAATAATCCTACCGCCTGTGAGGCTGTTGCGTGTTGTTTGTTCATTTACCTCCATTTCAGGAGGTAATACGATCTCTATTTTGTGGTTTCACTTACTGAGAGGTTTGATTTTATGTTATATCACATACTGTTTGCACTTCGTTAAAAGGAGGGATAGGTAAACTTAGCTTTTTACAGTCATCTGACTGTAAGGCTTATTCCTAGTGACTGACAAGCCTGTTAAAGCCAGGAGCAAAACAACCAGTGGTGCAGGAGAAGATCTAGTTTTCTATATTTGTAAATCTCAACAAACAAAACCTTGAACAGCTAGATGCACACAAAGACATGGAGAATCTAGAAATGTAACATCTTTGGGTAAAAATCAATGGATCACTCTGGATCCTCAAGTGAAATCGTAAGACTTTTCCCTAGGATACAAAGGGTCTCAAAAAATGACAAAGTAACAGTGCAAGGAAGAAAAAAAGCCTAGAAGAGAAAGAAATCAATTTAAAATCGCATTAGAGGTTACAGGGAGTACTGTGGAGGTTGAGCTGGGAGTACCCTTAAAGAGATAATTAAGATTTTAATCTATTATTGAGAAGGGGAAGAATGGTGGTAGACAGCATGCTGTTGTTTGGGGTTTTGTCCCCCTTAGATTCATTTCACTGATACCTTTCTCAAGGAAAAGACACTCGCCTCTCTCAAATGCTACCTATGAGTCAGCTAGATCTTATTTATTCCAGGGTGCTGGAGCCACGTCTTTGACCATGTCTTGTCGTGTCAAGTCAGGCAGTTCTGTTAGTTTTAAGGAGGTTACGTACCACTAGGAATTAAAGATTATGGTCACAGCAGTGTCAGGCAGAACATCAGTCGTGTGGTTGCTGGAAGAGCACAAATCAAACAAATTTTTTAGTATCACACCTTCAACTGACCCCTTGGAGAATGAAGTTTATATACTTATCTCCAGCGATGTGGTGAGACCGTGTATGTGGTTAAGGCAGGTCAGTATGGTGCTATGGAAGTCAATATAGCTGGGCAGTTTGATGAATGTCTGACCTAGCATATGCAGGGATAAGTGCCTGAAGATTGCTCCTAAAACATTACCTCATGCTCAGAGAAAAGGGAGCTAGTCTGCTTTCAGTTTAAAGAGACTTGAAAAAGCAGATTGAAAGGCTGATGTCTCAAGTCAGCAGTGAAGAGAAATATTTGCATTGTTGTCAATCCAATCAGAGATTTGGAGTCATTATCAAGCTTGGTTGATAAGGAAGAGAACAAAAAGAAACAAAACCAAAGATGAAATCCTGATTAAAAAATAAAAATATGTTTTCCAGTACAGATTTCCTTTGGAAAGTATTCTATAATTTCCTCTGGAGTGTGTTGCATTACTCTAAGCAGATCTCGTCTCTCTCCAAATTCATAGTTATACCTGAGTATTTTAGGGACTACAACTCAGGATTGAATTTTATATGTAGGCATCTTTATTCAGGCAATGGTGGTAAAAAAAAAGTAAACCACTACATACCAGTGGCTAAAGAACGTTTGGTAAGGTCCAGCTCTCCAGCAGACCAAGCTCAAAGAAATGAGCCCATGGGTTCCTTGTGCCTATGCATCTTTAATCAGTTAAGTTTCACAGGCCTTTGTATGTTGTACCATTGATTTCCTAAAGGTTGTCTTCTGCCATGAAACTTTTATGCTTTTATTGACTTATTAATTGATTTAGCCAAAAGTCAAACAGATATTTGAGCTCTCAGTGCTAGCAGCACTTTCGCATTCAGTTCACGTGAGACGTCTTCAAATGCTGTATAAATAATGTTTTCCATCATGCACGCCCTCGTTGTACAATACGACTGGTGTCTTTATGGGGATCCTTGCTAATTCACTGCCGGATAATACACATATTGCTCTTTAGTCTGCTATCCAGCATTTTATCAATCATCCTCTGAAGCGCCCATCACTTCAGTTGCGACAGGTACGCATCATATTTTTCAGGCCAGCTCAGTGTTGCATTATGTGCAGTCACAATTCTTTATTGTTCTCCAGCCTCTCTCCTCCATGAAAGCTCACGGCCAACAACAGAAGTATTCAGGTATCACGACAGTATAGAGTTTGTGTACATGTGCCTGGCTGCAAAATGTAGGCACTGGAAGAGGTAAGAACTAGCTGACTCTCGGAGCGTAGGGTGGGTGTGCAGGACTGGCAGCTGGAAGACAAAACCAACCCCCTTCCCACACACACTGATAAATGTGGGACATCCTTCTCGTTTGTGAATAGTTTCTGTTGGGAAGCAGGAAAACAGGAGATTCTGAGATATTTACACCCTCCACAGCTTTGAAGGACCAGTCAGAACTGCTCTGCCATGTCGGAGATGAGTAGGTTGCGTCATGTTCTTCTTAAAAGGTCTGCTGGCTGCGCTCCTTCCCAGCACCAACGGCTTTAGAGAGACGTGATGAAGAAAACTGTATAGCAGCAAAGAATTATTCCGAACTAGGGAAATGTTCAGCTCCACTGCTCAGTGTGTATGCAATTACATAGCTAATGCCAAATAATACAAAGTACATTTGGCAGGTAGATAAAAAAAAAAAATCATAGAGGTGCAATAACACAATGCTATCTTAGTGAATCACCTTTCCTAGTTAGGACCATGATTTAAAGATTACTACAGACCATAAGGTAAAGCAAATTATTTTTTTGGAGGTGGGGAGAAGGGTAGCTTTTTTTATCTGCTTTAATTTAACATTCTGGAAACTTCCTCTCCATTTCAGGTAGCTTATTCATATTTAATGGTGGGGGTGTCAGAGCATGAAAATGTCTAGTTGTGATATTGTTGGGGAATTTCAACTTTAGTGATACTACTTGTGCCTATATTGAGAAGTATCCATGGAAACAGTGCAGTAATTCATAAACTGTAGAGCTGTATAAAGTCTCTCTACCACAAATATGTTTCAGCAAGAAAATCAAGACGACGCTTTTCATGTCTACGTCGCACAGCTAAAGAGTGCCTCTCTTAAGTCAGTGATTTGAGCCATGCCAGGGTATAGAGAATTATTTACTATTTTGTGACTTAACGAACTGAGAAAACCAAACCAGAACCACAACCCCCCACCTTCCCAAGTAGATAACATATCACAAAAAATCCCTGAAAATTATTTTTCATGTGAACTAAGTACAAAGTTGTAGTAAAACTGCTTTTATGAGTTTTTTTTTTTTAGATTATCAGAAATAAATGGAAAGAGGAATATTCTGCTGGTACCTGTCCAGACTATAGTCTGTGTTCCTATTTAAGTCCAATTACCTAAGCACGAATCAACTCGAGTAAGGTAACATGATAAAAAAAGGTAATCTAAACACTCTAGAGCTTGCTTTCTAGGGCAAAGATTTTTGTAGTTTCTTACATTCCTGTGAACATACCATTTAACTCAAGTTAAATGTCAAACAACTCTGTTGTTCAAATAAATGCGAAAAATTTTAATTCTGCTATATTCTTGTAAAACAGAAATCAAGGAACTGGTTTTCTAGACTCGGACTTTTTTCAAAGACTACTTGTCCGACTTTGGTCAAGTCAGCGAAGACCACATGTTGAAAAAGGTTGTTGCTCCTTTTTGTTTTCCTTCCAAATGAATAATTGGTGTTGCTGTGATCCTGACCAGCAGACCATCGTGCATCGGGGAGTTAAGCCGGTGTGGTGGTGCGCATATCCCTGGGCCGCAGGATAAACTTCATCTGCAGGCAGCTCCCAGCCAGTACCGGTGATTACACCACCCTAGCCTGTCTTTGCCTTTATTTGTAACTGCAGCAACAAGCGATCATGTGAAATGCTTTCTGTTTGACAGCAGAAATGACAACTAGAATGGTTTTCTCTTAAGAAAATTCTATAAGAGCTCAAAAGACCAAAAGGAGGTTGCCTTACCGTGGGTGGGATCTGCACAGCATACCTCGCCCTAGTTGGATGTCTGTTCAGTGCTGCTCAGCTCAGGGTTTCCAGCATGTGAATGGACATAGGATTGTCTATACTATCCTCTTTTTCTTTATGGTTTTAGCTCCAATAAATAGCATTTTAAGGGATACTTTACTACAGGGTCTGAGTGCCTTTTTTAATGGGATCATAATGAACCCGCAGCTCCTGGTGCAAAACATGTATGTAATCTAGGAAATCAAATAAATCAGCTTTGTAAAAATGCCAGAGGGATTAGACATAGCTGACAGTGAGAGCTGAGGCATTGCTCTGCGCACATTGCCCTTTTGCTTTGAATTTGGAAGCTCAAATACTGATAGGCTGTATTGGCGTCTGAGACTTTATTCTGACATTTCTGGTTTACTAATAACTAACTTCTTACAGAAACTTTCCTTCCTCTGAAGAATGGCCCTGTATGCTAAACGTCAACCCATTTTTTTAAATAACCTTTGTTTCCAGTTACTAAGATAAGCTGCTTTTGAGATAGACCAGGTTAGAAAAGTTTTAGAGGAAATTTTGAAAAAGATGAGCAGCACCTTTTCTTGAGACTTCTGTATCAAAAATAGCTTTTCCAAATCACTTTAAATGCAGGTAAAATAAATTTTGCTGTCTCAGTTCAAGGAGGCAATATCTGAAGCAGAAATAACCTTTTTAATGTGAGTTTTAAGGAGAAGGTACAGTTGAGCTTATAACACAATACACACTTCAATGTTAGTGTTGGAAACTACTGCGATATCGTCTTAATACAATTTTTACCAACCAGTGTTATACAGTAATTTCTTATTTCCAGTGAAATAGCAGGTTGGACTTTCCAATCTTTCAATACCTTCAGTTTATTGGAGCACTGAAAGCTAGCATCTGAAAAAATAGAAAGAAAAATTACAGCCTGACTGTTGCATCCACATGTAACAGCCAGTCCTCAAAGGCGGGTCACCAGACAAGTCAAACACAGACAGCAAGATCTTAGACCAAATGTGACAATGCAATTCCGTTTAATGATGGTAAGACGACACTTGCATATGAGGTAGTACGGTGCAGATTAGCCGAGTCGTCTGCTCTGGATATCTGGTTCTGAAGTATGGAGCCAGCGCGAGCAGTGGGTTTTGTTGCAGACTTGTACAGATGATCCGTTATGGGCACTTTTCACAGGCTGATACGCGATTCTAGATGTGATTAAGTTATGTGATCCCTGGACAGTTGCTGACAAAGAATTTAAGAGAAAGTTCCTGATTGCCCTCACCATTCTTCAACCCATAAAGTCTCCTTCAGCTGGGGATTCCTGTTTTCTTTCCCCACTGTTCAGGATAGACGCCTTTCTGAGAGCCTGCTAATGACTTCATCAGCACAATTAAGCCGTGGGCATTGCTTCTGTTGTGCCCTAAACCCAGTGCCTTCCCAGGTTGCACTCAGATTGATCAGTAAGTGGCCATCTGTGTTCATAGTCCTAGCCCCTCTACTTTCAACCTGTGCTTGTGCTCTGTGCTTCCGAGGCTTCTGCTGTCACTCTGCAGTCGTTCACCCTGCACACACTCTTACTTTAGGGTCACTGGTAGTTCACTTGACGCAGAAACCATTTCTTAGAGGTCTATGCATACGTTACTACCTTGACTACATGCTGGTAATATCTGTCTAATAATGGCAATGTTACTTACAACGAAAGAACCTTATAAAAGTTCTTCCCTTGGTTCCAACATGGTTTTGTTGACACTGGAATGTATTATTTTTAGTTTACTTTTAGTATTTTTCAGTGAAATTATTTTGTTCTAATGACCAGGGAGATGTCTTAATGAAGGCGTAACCTGGCTATCTAGAGGACTGACTGTCATTTTGTAACAGCTGCAGGTTGGTAATCTTAACAGAAAATACTGTGGCTAACTTGCCTTAATTTATTTTAATACAGTTTTCACTGTTGTTTACACCAGTTCGTATTCAGAGCTATCAGGTTATGTTTTGTATAAAATGCATCTTTCCCTTATTTGTCTAGTATCCTAAGTACATACCTATCCTACTGAATTTCTCTCGCTTATTTTTATAATATGCCTTTCTTGTCCACATACTTTTTTTACTACAAAATTCTTCGTAATATTTCATTTTCCTAACTATTTCAGGTGCTTTTCTTCCCTTTTAATTATTTCCCCATTCTCATGCCAGTGTAAACCAGAATGATATTTTATAACTGAAGTTGATTTTCTCAGGTGTTGCAGATAGAAAAGTAATCTTCGGAGAAAGTAACCTTTACTTACAAAGTAAGTAAAAATGGATTTATATCCATTAGTTGCTTTCTTCTCTTATCAAAATATTGCCAGAAATCAAGACATTTTAGTATTTAAACTGCTTGACAAGCTGATGTCAATAGTTTTCCATATCCGTGTGAGAGTATGTTAAGAAAAGCACAGACGCTGTGCTTAATCCAAAAATTACTTACAGAGGAAGTAGAAGCGATTTCATTCTATATTGACATACAGATGTTCCTAGTAATTTTACTATGATTTAGTATTATGTCATGTCAACCTGGAGACCATCTTATAACCTGTTATCATAAGCTTTTTTTTAAAGTCTTGAGAAAATATGCTTTACATATCTTCCCATGGATTTCTTCACAATTTTGTTTCCATCAAAAGACTTGCCGTGGAAGGTGTGCTGTCCTTTTGCAAGTTGACTCGTAATTGTTTTCCTACAATCAAGAAAAATCTGGTTGTTTATACTCTGAGTTATTGAGATTATCTAACCTTTGCCATGTCTCTGATCAGCAGCACTTGGTATTAACTTTCTCCCTAAGCACCGAAGGACAACCTCCTGTGCTTTCAAATCTATTTCTAATTGCCGTTATTTCTGATTAGATTTTGAATTCCTCAGAAATTCTATATTCTATCTTTGGTTTGCCTATTTCACTCTGTTCTATAATATAATAGGACTTACAGAAACACATGCACATACTGTTGTTCTTACAGGATATTAATCCTAACCATAATTAAGTCTCCTTACATTCTGACAGTATGATGATTTTTGACATTACTCGTGAGTCTTGAACTAACGAGAGTATGGCTAAGCTGACTGGTGAATGCGGATGTAGGTATCCAATTAGGCCTGTTTATGTTGTTATGAAAATACATAGTGCTCTTCGCAGAGTCTTCACAGATGATGAAATTAATCTAATTTTACTGTTACTGGTTACACTATGAAAGCATTCACTGCCTATTGTTCATTTCTATACATCTTCCTTTCCTCTGTTGTCACCAAAGTCCATCCAGGCAACTTCTATGGCATGTTTTTGAGAATTTAAATTCGGAGGAGCCCATTTTCAAGTTCTGCACAAAATACCTCTTTTATATTGTCTTGCTTTTCCTCATTGAGACCTTAGGTACTGATGAGATCAGTGCTTTGCATTTTCCTTGTATCCTTTTCTAATAATTCATTAATGCCATCCAAGCCAAAGCCTGCCAATTGCATAATTTTCACAATTTGTGTTGTGCTGTTTAAATGTCCACCATAGAATTACACAGATATTTTAAATTGGAGAGACCTTTCTGTATAACTTCTTGCAAAACTGTGGTGTGCATGTGGTTCGGTTTTGGATGCCCCACCACACTACCGAGAATACCTGGCTTAGGTAAGCTTCAGACCACAAAGCTGTACGTACCGTGTATAGCCATATGTCATATCCATCCCATCCAGCGTGGCTTGAGAATCATTGCCAGTTACACTTTCTTATGGATGATGTTATGCCTGGTTCCCATTGTTGCTTAGGTCAATCCCTGTCCTTTAACCTCCCTAGAAATATTCTCAAATCCTCTATAAAGTTAAGATTTTCAGGCTTTTCTCTTGCCAGTTTTGCACAGTCTGTATTGGTTTTGTCAAAGTAAACAAGAAGAGAATCAGCACTGATATTCCAGTCACTGTCATCTTGATCCAGATCACTTAGTCTCCAACTTTATTCAGACTCAACACCTGACTTGAAATTAGGATCTCTCTTTCTCTCCCCCTGCCCTAATCTCTTTTTTTAAAGGAATTCAGAGGAAAATAGGAAGGCTAGAAATGGATGAGTAATTATTTCAAATAGATCTGCAACCTGCTAGATGTAGTAGATCAACTCTAGCAGCAATTTAAGTGAATGGTAAATCAAGTGATGTGAAAAACCAAGCCACGCTGAACAAACAAGTATAATTAGTAATGCTCAGGCCATAAGTCAAAAAAAAAAGAGGGTCCTTTGCAGTCGTGCAGAATCCATTCATTAAAATAAATCAGTCTGAGTTATGGACTTTGCCACTAAGAAAAATATAAAGAACAAATCCCTATAATTTATCAGTTGTAAACAGCTAAATTTGTATCAGTGGCAATAAAAAGCCACAAGCTTCATTTTCCCATTCTCTGATATAGCAACTTATTCAGTGCTTCTTCACCCACAATCCTTCAACAATAACTGACAAACCAGCTCATCAATATCTAGTTAACGGCTTTAATTTGGTTTACTGATTTGTTATATCTCTGTAGGCTTCTCTATCCCTTACACCAACTCACATTTATCTCACATTGCTGCTGCTATAATTATTAGAACTGAGGCTCTTACAAAACCTTTGCTACTCTAAAGGGTACCTTTCATCTTTCGTTTCTTAACGTTCTGTTTAGTTTGGGTTACAGTGAGCTGGAGAAATTAAACCATGAACATCAAATGTATAGTTAAAATGTTGCAGAAGGGTCAATGGATGGGCCTGTTTGTTCTGTAGAGGCTATGGAAATACCATCCTAGAGAAGCATTTGTTTTCAGTCCAGGCTCGGGGACCCATAACACTGTTGTCTTAGAAACTTGAGGTTCAGTGTGCTCCAGCTCTGTGTTTCAACAGAAGTGGGAAAACAACAGAGATTTACATTCCGGGAAAGATGTTCGCAGGAACCACACACTTCAAGTTTCAAAAGCATTTTTGTTTAATGCATTATGTTCATTATTGTGGGAGCTTTTCATATCCGCAGTGCTTTCTTTTGCAGTTTATTCTCACTGAATCTGTGACTTGTCCATTGAATAATATTTGTTGGAGATGTTGCAAGGATGAGGACTAATATCCCTTTAGGAATGCCAGCATTTGACGTCTAAAGAATCTGTGTTTACCTCCTGTTTCTATTAGGAGAAAGTAAAGAATCAGATGACTCACATTCCCACTTGCAAATATTTACTGGGATAAAAAAAAAGAAAAACAGGTGTCATACATTAGGACTCTTGCAAAGCCATAACTTTTTGGTACTTTGGTTACAAGAGATAAAGAAACTTGCTTTTGTTGTACATGACAAAAGTGCTTGGGGTGGAAGAGGAAGTAGGGAGAAAGCAGCTTTTATTAAAAGATCTGTGGCTCTAAATCCCTAAGCCCTTTTGCAGCCGCTGCGCTGTCTGCATCACGGCGCTATTCGTCAGCTGCAGCGGCTGCAAATGACTTCTAGGTACCTCAGCCAGGGATTTTCAGAGAATAGTAGGAGTGGGAATCCGGTATTTCTCAACAGACAACTGCTAATGAGAAAAACTGAAATTAACAGATGGTCATGATGTGATCGTAGGGTGAGGTATCGCGTCTCTGATCCGTAACATTGAAATGCTGACAATACCATGTGGTTAAGCATACCTGCTTTGTTCTACTGGAAACAATAAAGCTTGTTGCTCTGAAAGTGCTGATCAGGTCCAGTCAAATTTCATCTGGGAGATCTGTTAAGGTCACGGTCTTTCCACCCTTTCTTCCTGGCGCTCGGTGGGTTTGAGGGAGCTGTCAAAGCCAGGAAATAAGCCCTCTCCTTTCCCTTCTGACTCCTCAGGTTGGAGAATACTTTCATTAATGTAGCTTCTAAATGTTCTGGGTAGTCACTCCCAGTTCTAGGCTGGTGAACCTAAATGTGGTATTTTGTCACTAAATCTGAAAACCAAATGGAAATACCAGCAATAAGCCATCGGGAGTTACCCGCCCAATTACAGCGTAGGTCCAAGTCAGCTTTGTAAACTGTTGGGTGCCATCCGAGTATGATCACCTTCACTGACAACAACCTTTCGTCTACATTGTCATGGGTTGGAAATCAGCAGCAGTAACATCTTGTGCCCAGTGTCAAACACGTTGCGTTGCCATCACTGGAGGAATAAAGTCAACTGAATCCCCTGGAGTGCGAGGATAAGTGATGATCACGCAGCTAAGCTGGAAGTCGTAACTTTTGGATGTACATGTTAATGTTACAGCTTTGCGTGGTGCAGCGTGCTGCTGGCAGAGTCCTTGGTGTGGGAGTGGAGGGGCGCAGCAGAGGAGGACGTGGATTTATATTTCTTTTCCAATTCCAGTGATGGTTTGCTCAAAAGGCAGGATCCACAAGTAGCACTAACTGCTGCAATCATGCTGGTGAGAGATGTGTAATACAGCTGAGAGTCTGACGTGGCTTGTCTATAATTTATGTTCTCCGTCTAAGCTGTATGATGTAGCTACACTTAAGAAATAATGGTCTTAGGCTGTCGTACTGTAGAAATCTACATTTTCTGTGGAACTGTGTCTGTGTAGGTACCCATCCTCTTATATATCCATTCCCCACGCAAGATGTTGGATGGCTCACTTCTGTTGGCCATTAGGCAAGCTAACCGCTGTGGAAAGGGTGGTATTCCAGACCCGTCGCTCCAGTACAATAATTGTGTTGTGCTGGTCTACAGAGTAGTTACCTCTGATTAAGAATACCATCTGCATCATGTCTATACTGATGCTGATCCGGATTTTAAAGAGCTTTTAGCACAGTTTGGTAAACTGTTGAATTTGAGTTGAATTCAAAATGAGTTGAATCTCAAGCATAAACTTGCCACTCGCACCCCTCCCACCCCGCAAACACTTTAAAATTCAGTTGTCTCAGAGCTCCGGTGTGTGAGTGTTTGTTTTGGCTTTCTGTTATTTGATTTCTAGCAGAACGTTGTAAAGTTTATGTAATTTTGGGCCTAGCAGTTAATGTGTCCCCTGCAGGCAGGCTCCGTCTGAATTAGAAAGAAATTCAATTACTGAACTACTGATAACTTATCTCAACAGAATGCAAATGGATTAAGATGGCTAAATGTTCACTTGCTTATAAATGTACCATTTAACCAGAGAACGTGCTCTTTAAGAAAAACAATGACACAAAAAGCTATTCTGCTCTTTTATACTTTTAGGGTTTTATGCATTTCATATTACACTATTTACAAAGCAAACTGTGGTGTTCTTTGTTAAAATAAATGAGAATGAAAACCACAAAAATGGTTTTAGAAACACTCCAAACAATTTATTATGTTTCCCAAACAGATACAGTGGAAATGTTTCCTCTTTAAAAAATATGAATAACTTTGGATAAAAAGTGTTACACATTTTTGATACACAGATTTGTTTTTCTAGGACATTATTTACTATAGTACTGAAATTAAGACTTTGTTTTATGTAAAACATGGTCATCTCTATGTATGATCACTAGTTGTTATATATGGAACAACGAGCTGATTTCATTTTCCTGTAAAAAAATCCTCTGTCATGCAGTTTTTGAGCTGATCTTAATTTCATATATATATACACAAAAATTGGCCTGCGAATGGTGTGTGGTCCTCACCTTCACAGCCAGGGGAGGCACTGTGTTTATTAACGTACACAGTTCATGAATTAGCCCATATTTCTCTGTGGGCTGAGAGAACATGGGAGTTATTTATTCACAGTGCATGTAATGTATGTAGCTGTAGGGTCTTCACTGGTGCATTTCCTTGCAAAAAAAAAATAAAACAAAAAAATTCTCATCTATTTTGTAGTTACCATATAAGAAACTGGCTGTCATGTAGTTTTGGGAGACTGGTTAGACTGGAATTAAAACATAAAGACTAAGTTCACCACTGCTTTTGATCTCAAAACTTTGCATGCATTGGTCTGAAGGGCTATACATTTTTAACAAGCAAATAATAAAAAAAAAACCTTTTAAAAATGCTTTGTTTGCGCCTTGAACAATCACACTATGAAGTCATCCTACCAGCACTGCCAATTAAATTAAATTAGTGCTTTATTGCAGTAATAAGTGCTAGGTAAAGATGTAACTTTTGCAGGCTGAAGTCAAGGAGCTACTCTGTGTTCTTTATACTGAATAGTTGTACTCATTGAAATCGTTGGCAAGAATCTGGGTACCTGATTCATTTCAGTGGACCTTTAAAAGCAAATTTGTTAAGAAATATCCCTGTATAACTTTTATAAAACTGATATTTCTTCAGATCATAAACCAATTTTTTTCTGTTTCCCAACAGTGAAGACATTAAATGTGACTTGTAGTTGTGGGGTTAGAAGGATGAGTTTCATAAAAGCGTTTTTATGAAATAAGGTTGAAAGAGAAACAATGAATGATATATATCTGCTATCACTAGCACAGCATATTATTATTGGATTCTTCAGGATGTGCAAAATGTATTTGGAAACCAATATCCTGAGATTGGGGCTTAGTCGTACAATGTATAGGGCTTTATAACCCTGTCAAAAAGGCATTCATATATATATTTAATCATAAGTGTGGAAATATTTCAGTTAGGGTTATAGTCGGGACCAGTCCTGCAGTCTGCCTGCATCTTATAAGAGCAGCAACTGCCTGAAACACCACCAGACAGCGTTTCAGAGGAATGTCGGTGTGCAGGAGAGGCGGAGTGAGCAGCGCTGGGTGGGCAGCGCTGGGTGGGCTCTGCCAGGAACCCACCGGCGCAGCCCCGCGTGCCGCTAGCGCAGGCTGCACGCCCAGCACCTTGCGGCCGGCTCCTCGCAACCACGTAGGCACAACCAAGAGCCTCCTTTGTTCCCGTTGTAGCAAAAGCTAGCTGCCTGATAGACTCCATAAAGTCTGAATTAGGAGACTCAGGAATGAGACTTTAAAGTTTACTTGGTCTTTACTTTACTTTAGACTAAAGTTTACGTGGTCACATTATCTTTATTTCTCCGTGTTTTCTTCCTTAAATCAAGGGTCTCGACCTACTAAGGCTCTGTAATGAGCATCGTCCTGCACTTTAATAGCAGTGAACTGATGCTGAAACCTACTGGAGTGCCAGCACCAGCCTATCAGTGGATTATGACTACAGTATCGTACACATTATAGGACCAAATTCTCAGAGCAGAAAACGTTTCTGCACACGAATAAATTCAGATATATGCTATGATATTGACAACACATTTATGATTCTTTTTATTCTTGCTTCAGAAGCATTTTATGAGTCATGTAATATGTTAGTTCATCTGGAATAACAGCTAACCTACTATCCTCACATACTCCTCTGTCAGCTTGATGGGTTGATGAGAGAAGATACAGCTTAGTACACTCAGCAAAGCTGCGTAGTCAAATATTGAGGTGTGCTAGGGTTCTTCTTGCTTGAGAAGGTCCAAAATAGTTCAGAGATGTTTGTACAGAAACAAATAATAAAATAGATAGCAAAGAGATAGATTTCTTAAATATTTATAGCTTTACTACTTTGGTGGATTTCTGTTTGCTTCTTTTTCTCTACTTTCTCATTCTTCCCTTTCTTTGTAGACTAGCATGATCTAGCCAAAAAGGATTGATATACTTTCTGTTTTACTTTTGCAGTTCAAGTGCGTGAAAGCTAAAAGCAGATCTGTCCTGAGAATTTTCTGAAACCATCCCAAAGAGAAATCTATTTTCTGGGGCTTACTGTACTGTGTTTTGCCATATAAACAAAAAAGGTACCTGTAGGCTGCGCCACCATCACGAGTTTAGAACATTTTTTAAACTAAGGTGGTATGATCATGGCCTTAGTCATCTGTGTCTGTGCTGGAAGTAATGTTATCAAAGCTTACTTCAGATGTTCTCAATAGTATTACTAGTGAAGATGCCAATTAACATAAGACTTTCAGTACCTAAAGCACCTACAAACTGTAATTCTGATGATTTGATGCTCAGGTTGTTGACCAGAGTACGAGGTCTTGCCATAAAAAAATGCTGATAAAGAAACAGAATTCTTTTTCTAGGCAGTCCTAAGCAGATGACTACAGTACTGTCTTCTCTGAAAGTTTCATCATCTAAATAGTTCCAACAGAAGACACTCTGAAGTCTTAACGAACCAGCCTTAAGTTCTTTACTCACCCCAACTGTGGCTTAGTTTTATGTGACAACAAAGGAAAGAAAGTTAAAAAGGAACGGTATTTATGCTGAAAAAAGTTCCATCTACACTTCCACTCAAAAGCCAATCAGTGCCAAATGACTTCTGTTTTCCTCAAAGGTTCCCTCAGTAGTACTAATCAAGGCAACGCGACATCTTCCACTGCCAAGGACGTTAAAATTGTTCTGTAGCCGACAACAGGCATTCATTGATGCTGGGTCAAAACAAGGTGTGCTTCTAATTATCAAAGTTTTCAACTGCTACAGTGCAGGAATTGTTTTAAATAGGTGTACCTGAAAGCACACAGTTCTCACAAGCTGTCTTTTACTCTGATAAGACCATACCAGATACATTTGTTGATCATAAAGATCTGTTTCTATTAAGGAACATCACTTGATCCTATAACAGCAAATGAATTTCAAAGTTTTCTTGAAAAAACCACCATTTACTAAAACTTGCCAGTAAACAAACCCCAAAAGTCTGTGGTGCCTGTGGAAGTTGTAGATTTCACTAAAACAAACCCACAAACATCACAAACAACTGTTCCAAATTATTTCTTACGAGTAAAATATAAGTTTAAATTGTTGTTTTGTTAAAATTTTCTGAGATTTGAGTAATAAAAAGCTTTGAGGCAAGGAAGGGAAAAAATCCTAATGCAGACAAACCTTTTAAACCGTGTGAGTTGCAATGCTCACCCATCCTGCAGCATAATCTGAAACGATGGTGAAGAAAGTTTTAGGTATTTATAATGTGGGAAGGAAACTAAAAGAACATTTAAAACCAGACAATGTATATCAATGTAAATAAGAGTGTAAGCACCACTTTACAATATATAATTGCACAATTTCTTTAATGGAAATGTTTAATTTTTGGTCTTTTTTATTGCATCCCAAAGGGGTAATGGTCTTCAAAGACAGTAATGGATAGATGGGTGAGACTGCTTGGAGGAGCCTCTAGAAAGGTGAAAAATACTTTTTTTATTAGTAGTTGGTCTCCAGCAGTTTGAAGGTATCATTAGAATACTTATACTGCTACATAGGTCTCTACAGCAAACATTTACTGCACTACTGTGCTTTTTTTTTCTCTAAAAAGCCAAGTGCTGCAAGTGTCTGAAGGATACAGTATTGTGCTGTAGTACTGGGTATCCGATACCCTTATAAGCTGGGATGAAAGTTTTGTAATTTTCTCTTTATCCAAAACCAAAACATCTCTTAGAAACACGTCAGCCTTCACAAGGAAGGAAGAACAAGGAATAAGGACAAGAGAATGTTTTAATTATTTAGGGAATTGTTGTGCAGGATCTTCAGGGAATAAATATTAAGGGAGATCAGAAAGCCGCTCAGGAATGCAGGGTAATTATCAAGAGAACCACTATAAAAGAAATCAACAGTATCAAACAGTTTACAAAGAGAAACTGTTTCAGTGTCGATAAAGAAGAAAGTGTTTGTCTAATAATTCTCAGTATGGGCCCTTTCCCTGGAGGGTATTAACGCACAAGGATCTGGGGCCGTAGTAGAAGGCAGCGTGATCCGAGGACAGATTTGCAGCTTTTGCTCAACTTCTGAAGGAATTCATCTTTCTGTTAAGCTGAAACCAATATCTAAATATGCCCTGTGATACCTGCAGCTGGATCAGTAATTTATATATAAACAATAAAACCATTAAGTAAACAATAATGTATAACTGAGGGCTGAATATAAAAGGGTAGCCTATGGAAGTAGGGAATGTATGGATTGCAGCTATTAAGAAATGTGAAAGGCGAGGAAGAAGTCTAGACAAGTATAAGGAGAACGCCCCATTAGTTAACGAGGAAAGAGAATGGAAAGTGAAATGCAGAAGAAAGGCTGTAATATTGAATGACTTTTTTTGCACCTGTCTGCATACATTAAAAAAAGGCTAATTGTGACCAGTAGATTAGCGTGATCATTTCGATAAGGAGGAAACATAAGCTGCAACAGGGAAAGAACATTTAGATAATATGACTTCAGGTTAGCAAAGCCTGATGAAATTCACTGTGGAGTACTTATGGAACTCACCCAAACCTCTAGTGGTTATTTTGGGGAGCTAGTGAAGAACAGGTGGGATCCTAGAAAGCTAAAGCAGCTGTAGTGTAGAACTTCTCTCTGATTTTGGGGGTCAAATGGAGGGAACGTTAGAGGTCTCTGGAAATTATGAATTAATCTTCTTTGTTTTGTTAGCTTAAAAGGTACTTAAATTAAGTTATTAAGAAACCTACAAATATCTGGAAAATAAGTAAAAGCTAACATTGATTTGTTCTTGAAAAATCCATCTGATTTTCTTCTTTGACATCATAATTGGTCTAGTAAAAGAGAGAAAAATAATAGATATTATAGATCTTGACATCTTTGTAACCAAAGTAGATTAATACAGTCTACAGTAAAGTTACCACTTTGTGGAGTGCTGGGTCTATAAACCCTGTATAGCACGGAAGCTACAGCAGTTAGGATCGTAAAGCTGTAAAGGGCCCCGTCTGCAGTGTCCAGTACTGGCAGAAGACTAGGAAGGGAAGAAAGCTGTCTGGAAAAATTCAGTTTCTGAGAAGATTGGGTTCCTAAGGAGGTCACATACAGACTCACTGAGGGAAAAAACCCAGACATCCTCTCTCAGAGCTGTTAATTGCAAAGGAGGCCTCATAAACTGAGTAAGACCAGGATATGTCAACAGCAACAGGCAACAGCGGTGCCTGTGGGCACATTTCGGGTCTGGAACAGGATGGCCCTGACTAGAAAAGGTTATCCCTTTACATTGCTATGTTAGCCCAAAGCGTGATAACTCATTGCTTCTGTGCTGAAAGAGGCATTTATTTGGCGTACCGTGTCTCTCTCGGGTCACATTTAAATGCTGAAGAGCAGCGTGGATGTCCTGTGCGCACAGATACATTCACCTGGTGTGATGCTCCGGTACTGTAGTGGTGAGGGTCTTAATACAACTGTGGCCTTCTCATGTCCTCAGCAAATCCAGCCCTGTTCACATCAGTACCTATGTAGAAGGAGTGTCAGAACCTGGCTCTGTCTATGGTGGAAGACAGACGGTGGGGATCCTAGGAAACTGAACAGGAGCTTTGCTAAAATAAGATGCAGTTACGCCAGCAACTGAGTCACTATAACTCTTATTATACACAAAATACACGTAAAATGCTACTTAACCAAACGCTTTATTGGTACTAAACTAAGCTCTATTGTAAATGTTGTCAATATGCATTGGTATGTTTTCTTGTCCTTGGTGACATTTTTTGCATGTAAGGCACTAAAGCTTCACATTTATAAATAAAACACATTCAAGAGTGTATCATAACTATAAAAATATGAAGGGGCTTTATAATTATATGAAAACTTTGATAAGCCATTTGAGTTTGCTATGAACATGAGTACGATAATGCACATGTTTTAATCAATACAGTTTTCAAAGGAGCCTCATTTGGGAAAATGCAAAAGCCATATCTTGCAGTCAGTAATAAATATTTCATTAAATTATCTCTAATTTAACTTTCACTCCCATTGGCAAACCTCTAGTGGTACATACTTTTTTCCTCTTGATTTTATTGCCCTGGTAACACACAGTCATCTCACAACCCTTTGCTTTCTGATCTATGGTATATTGCCTCACCTTAGATTAATCTCATAGTCATTATCTCATTTAAGTAGGTAATATTTGACCATCTGATCAGCTGAAAGCAACTTGAGGAGAATAACACGGGCTTACATTTGGCATTCAGAAACATTTCCGAAACAATGAGAAAGTGATTTGAGAAAAATATATTATCTAAATTATTCTCTTTATGCATGAAAAGGCACACTGCCTTTACTGACATAATTAAATTGCCCGTGTATCTGAGTTTTTAATAATGAAAAAGCAAACCCTAGAGTGTTTGGATGATTTGCTGTGTTCATTTAAAGCAAGGAGTTCAGCAGTACCTATTCAAGCATTTACTCTTCTTGTGGTATGTAGGCAGAATAACATCAGTGCCATAGCTTTTTAGGGTGGCAGATTTCATAGTGATTTGTTGTTTTTCTGGTGTAAGTGCTCCTTTTCAGTGCTTGCATTTGTATGTACTAATTACGGTGAAAAGGAAAAGTTCAGTTTATCTTGTCATCCGGCTACAGAAAGATTCAGGTTTCAAACTTGTCAAGTTGCAGTTTTTGATAGGTAAACAACACATTTTTTCCAGGTTTTAATATATTTTCTGGGCAGATAGCAAAGGCTTCTAGGTGCTCTTGGAAATCAAATTTAGACCTTGCAAATGAATAACTACTGATGCCAGGTTTTTGACTGGCAGGTAAGAGTTGCTGCTTTTTTGCTGGCTATTACAGCATTTGCGCCTTGGGACAATGGGGATGCTGCCCATCCAGAAGATAAAATTTCTTCAGAAACCTGAGCAGAAATGAATGTAGAATTGTAAGGAAAATGAATATAGCGTCAAATAGGGTCTCCTAAGAGTTGTCTACAAATGGGAGATGGTACACTAAGAATTTAAGTCCAAATTAATTTTTTAAAGCAGATTAGCAGTATAAAAAGAATTCCCAAAGTGAACGTTGCCTCTGCAAGCTGATTTTCCTCCCGGAGCATCTCGGTGAAGCAATGCTATAGGTTAGATGTGTCGTCAGTGATCTAAATTGAATTGACACTGATGTTTACCTGTAAAGGCTTCGCTACTTGCTTTTGTTTGTAAGACGACCCTTGCCTTGTTTAAACTGAAGATTAGATAACACGCATCTGTTAAGGCATCTGCTCAGTCCTTTATATGTAATCTGTTCTCTATGAAGCTTCATTTCTCATTCCCTGCACATTATCAACTTCTTTGGATGCTTGCCTCGCTCACTAGGTACTCTCCTTCTCCAAAAATATGTCAGTAGCTTTCCACATTGCGTCCTACTGCTTTCTCGCATTCTTAGGCTTATTTTAAAATTAACAGGAATTTCAAAAATTTCTACACTAGGTATTTATTTTGACATAATCAAAGTTTTGACAGGCATGCAAATTTGGTCCTATCTGCCTAAATCCTGGATGGAAGAACTAATCCTACAAAAACCAAACCCCTGCCCTTCTTCGGCTGCAATTTCCAGCTCTTTTGCAAGGCCCTCGGCAAACGTGCGTACTAGCAATGCAGTAAACCATGAATCCCTCACACAGTCCTCTAGCTCTCTGAGGAAAAATATGACTCACATTTACCTATTATTCAGTATAAGGAAAAGCATGACTCACATTTACCTGTTACTCAGTATTGTAATATGGCCGATTGTCAGGGTTTCTTGTGCTTTTAACAATCTGGGTATCTAGCACAGGGGATAGAAAGATCGATATGGCTTTTTATGACAGAGTTTCAGATACGTGACATTGTGAAACCAGGGACCGCAGTATGACAAGAACTGGTTGTTATGAAGTACGTATATGAAAGTACCCAGCAGTCAAGGCAGGCTGTACTGAAGATACTCAAGAGTTTCCAAGTTACACCAACTTCACCGGCTGTATGGTCTTTTTTTCCCCCTCTCTGTAGATTTTGGGTGTTTTAAGCTGACAACAGAAGCTTTCTGAAGTGCAGTGCAGATCTTCTCAACACTACTCCCTGAGAAACACTTCTGAGTTTGGTGAATTGGTGGTCGGTCCTACATTGAGACTTCCCTGCCCCTTTGAGGGATAATTTGTGACTACTATCACACAGTAATTTTAGCAGGACTTGTTCTGATACTGCCATAACATCCATTTGTCATTTAGCTTATTGATTAGCCGTTTGTCTTCTCGAGAGAAGAATATTAGACGTTTTCCTTTGGAAAAGGGGCAAACAAAAATTCCATGCACTAAAACCCTAAAATATCCCCTGGGTTTAATTTGGATACTATGAACTCTAGAATGTCGCGTCAAGAAAGACACTACATTTTATCTATCTGTGCTTCTGTAACACAGTTTCAGAGACTAGTAGTTGTTAGAAAGATATAATTACAGTTATAACTCACTCAGTTACCCAAATTAGGTTGCATGTGCAATCCAGATATAAAAAAAAGTCAGCACATACCCTCCTGAGCAAAGCGAAATTGTAACCCTAGTGGAGGAATGCTTGATTATCTGGTTTTACAGCTGTTGGTGTCTGTGGTAAAGAACATGATTTAAACATGAAAAAAAAGTTGTTTATCTTCAGAGGTAGTACAATCAGTGTTAATTGGCAGGAAAAAAAACCCATAGATCTATCCTAGTGGCTTGCCTGCAAAGTACATTGAAAGAAGAAACTGCAAAAAGACCTCTGGGCTATAAAATAGAGTAAATAAAGCATTATACATTTAGAAAATAATAATGCAAACCACAGGAAAGAATGTGTGAAGAAGAATATGAAACCTTTTCTCATAGCTAAATATAATAAAAGGAGAGAATTCAGAGAATAAAGCTGCCTTCATAATGGCAAATTGCTAATTGTTTTGAGACTCATTGCATTGTTTGTGCTGCCACAGTGCACTGCCATTAAAATCACGGACTTGTGCTGTCTGTGGGGTGTACTCATGCCCAAAGTGTTGCCGTTTAACATCTTTGTTGGCGACAGGGACA
>NW_009603161.1:19447-20003 GCF_000690535.1 Cariama cristata | reverse complement strand
TGGGTGATGTGCAAACCCCCAGCTCGGCCCTGGGCTGCACCAGGTGGGACCAGCTGCTGCCTAGCTTAGCCCTGAGTTAATTGCTTGTTAATTAACAGGGCCAGGAACAGAGCTCAGCCCCACGCAATGGCCCCAGGGTGCCTGGGAGGATGAGGAAGGCCCTGCCCTCCCACGGCTGCAGGAGAGTTGTGGGGGAGGAAGGCTCTGTCCCCCTCGCCCATGACCGCCTTGGCACCAATTATGTTTTCTAGCTTCTGCGTCTGCTGAAAATGTGCAAACTCGGTGAAATCTGGGCTGGGCCGGGCAAGGGCCAGGGGATGAGCGGCCACAGCCACCATGGCCCCAGGGGGAGTGGGAGCCCTGGCCCGCACCCCCACTTGGGGCTTAACCCCTCCGTGCCCCTGGGCTGCTCCCCCTCTGTGGCCAAGAGCTGCCGGGGCTGTCCCCACTGTGGCCTCATCCTGCAAACTCTTGCTGGAGCCCTCAAGGCAGCCCCTGCCCGGCGCTCAGCTCCTGGGGGGCTGGGGGCTGCGTGGGGCAGCGGGGGGGCGGCCGG
>NW_009603161.1:14823-19336 GCF_000690535.1 Cariama cristata | reverse complement strand
ACGAGCCACTGTGAGGTCAGGTCCAGCCCTGGGGGCTGCTCTCTGCACCTCGATTCATCCTGCAGCCATGCCCTGACACGTTGCGTATCCACGTCCTGACACATCCCGTATCCGTGCCCCAACGCATCCTGCATCTTCCCCGGCTGCTCGGGGATGTGCTGGTGAGTCCCTGCTGCAGATGGCTGCAGGAGGGATGTGGAGCCCGGCAGTGCCCTGACTGCTGTTTGCGTGGGGTCAGGCAGTGCTGGTCATGCCACAGCTCGCCAGGCTGGCAGGGAAGGATGCGAGCAGGGAGGGATGCTGGCAGCAGGGTGCAGGGCTCACCTGGCTGGGCACAAAGCTGGGAGTGCTGGTGCTAGGCAATGGGGTAACTGGTTATTGGGATGTGCCGGTGAATGTGGGTAGCCCATGGTCCCCCTCCCTGTCCCCAGCACAGCTGCACAGGACAGGGGCTGGATCCTCACCCCCCCGGTACCTCCCGGAGCAGCGGGGTGGCTGTGGTCCCGCTCCCCCATGCAGCTAGTGCGTGACACCCAGTCACCCCATAGCCCCACAGAGCCACCCAAACCAGCATTGACACCGAGCCCCCGACCTCCCCAGGGGCCGTGAGGTCCAAGGTGCTGTGCCGGTGGCCGTGCTGCCTGCTGCACGGGTCCCAGCAGGACAGGGCTTTTGGCAGGAGGGCTGGAGGTGCAGCGCTGTGCTCATAGAGCTCCTCTGGATGGGTCGGGGGGGTGGGAACTGCAGGAATAGGGAAAAGCTGAGAGATTCCTGGGTTCCTGCTGGAATCACTTGAGGGGGGGATTATAACCTCGAAGGGCAGATGATTTCCAGCCCCTTGCTCCCCGAGCAGCTCCATCTGTTCCTAGGGACCGCGGCTCAGCCACGCATGGCACAGCCCTGGGCAGGAGGGGCATTAACAGCCCGCTCCCGAAAAGGGGGGGCTGGAGTGAAGGTCCCGGTTTCGCAGCCTCCCTTGATTTAAAACCCTGCTTGCTTGCCCAGCCCTGGGAAGGAAGGGATGGAGAGGGCTTTCACAGCTTGTCCAGCCAAAGAACGAGGTGGCAGTGCCCACAGTTGGGGTGCACGTCCACCCCGGGCGGCTCCTCCTGCCCCGCTGCCAGCACTGCCCCGGTGCCATGTGAGTGCTGGGGGCAGGTGGGATGCAAACCCCCACGGGGGACATCATGCTTTCCATCGTCTGGTGAGCAGGGTGGGAAAGAAACCTCTTGGATGACCTGAAAGCCATCTTCTCTGTTGGCTTCCTAAAGCAGGTGGAGGTGGGGGTGCTTGGCAGTTTTTGAGTGGGATGAGTTCCTCCTCCAAGTGCTCCGTGCTGTGTCCAGCCTTTACAGTCTGCTGAAGCTCAACATTTAAATCAAGCTTTACAATGAGACTTAGTCGAAATCAGAATTATTTCAATCAAAAAATGTCTATACCATGGGTTTAGGTTGGAAAAATCTCACTGTGACCCTCCCCACCAAGCTAACCACCTCCTATTTCTGCTCCTCCAAAGGGGCCGAGTCCAGCAAGCACTAACCTGTCCAAGACTTCGGCTCTGAAAACCTAGCGAGGGAGTCGGGAAGGGCCACGGAAACTGCTCTCCCACAGGGAGAAGCAAGGGTGGGTTTGCACCCTATAAATAACAGAGATTACCGACCGCAGAGGAGCCCCTTGCTCCCCCAAGAAAGGCATCCCCAGCCCGGATGGCTGGAGGTTAAAACCAGATGACACAAATATTTCATACCATAGCAGGACTGCGAAAGCAGCGATGGCTTTTCCTTCTTCCACAACTCTTTCCTTCAGGCTGGGAACCTCCTCCTGGGGAATATTGTCATGGGGGTGGGGTGCAGGGGTGACAACCCAGGTTCCACGTGGATGGAGAGGTGGCAGAGGTGCTGCTGGTGGGGCTCTGGCTGGGGTCAGGCTCCTGCTGGGATGATGGGACCCTCATGGAAGGTCAGATTTGGGGCAGTCGAAAGCCTCCTGAGACCCCATGCAGTGTCACCCAGCAGTGCTGTGTGCTGGGAGGGGACAGCGACCGTGCCAGCCCTGCCGGAGGGCCGTGTCCCTTTGCATGAGCCCTGCAGCTACTGGGACATCACCTTGGCTCTCCAGCCCTGGCACCTGCTGCATCCTTGTCATGGGACCTGTGACCAGGGAGGGGACAATGGCTAGGCCAGGGGGACGACAGTGCAAGTCATCAAGACCTTGAATAAGAGCATGCAGAATATTTCTTCTAATGCCTCTTGTGATTTTGAAGCGACATATTTACACTTTGCGATAAAATAATGTTGAATTCTGGTATGTGTAAAATATCAACGTATTTTTATTGTATGTTCATCTACCCCTGGATTGCAAAGCCAACAGAAATCTTTTTGTAGAAGTTGTACATTTTCTTTTAAAGATTTATAGGTCTTGTTTTGAAGATATAAATGTATAGAATGTCTTCTATACATTAGAAGACATTTATATATAAGATATTTACAACGCCTAAGACTGTAAATATGAATCGCCCATTTAAATGTCACAGTCTAAATAAGAAAAGGCTGGAGATGTAAAGTAGACTTGAAATGTCAAAGGACAGATGACAAAAAGATGTTTCTTCCATCTGGGAAAATTGTCTTATAACCCATTTCCATTAATCCCAGCTTTCCGGTGGCTATAGTTAACCCAGCTCTACAACTCCTGGGCTGATGCTCCCCTTAGCATCCCCCTCATCCCAGCCTCACATCCCCGCTCCCTCCCCACCTGCCAGCCCCCTCCCAGCTCCATCCTGCATCCCGCCGCCCTCCCGCAAAGCGCCTTTGTCCCTTCCCGCGCCGTTTATTATTAAAACCAGGTGTCAGAGCAGCTCCGAGCCGGGGAGGAGCCGAGGCCGCTTCCCGGGGGTCTCACGGCAGGGAAGGGATGGGGTGTACCCCTGCAGAAGAGCCACCGGAGCACAGGGGAATGAACCGGGGGGCAGCTCCAGCTCCCCAAGGATTGGGACTCCCCAGGGACCCGGGGTCAGTGGCTTTCTCGCAGATGGAGCCGGTGGGGTCAGCACTGAAGGGGTGTCCCAATGTTTTCTGGCTCCTAATGCAAGTGCTGCCGGCTGGCAAAGCTAGAACCAGACGGGTTTTGCATGAGTGGAAAAAGATAAGGGCTGATAAGGAGGTTCTGGTTTAATAATGCAGGGGACAGCTGGGAGGCAGGCGGAGTGAGGCTGGGTTGGGAGGCTCAGGGCAGCTTTAGGATGAGGAAGGGCTGCGAGGTGATGCCGAGCCCTGGAGAAAAGCAAAGGCAGGCATTAAACAAGGCTCCAGGCACTGAGGGTGTGCAAAGGATGACAAGATGCGGATGGCTTTAGCTGTCCTGGCAGCTTTTCTTTCAGCAAACCCAGCTTCTAGCCACATAAATGCAGATATAACTTCTCTGGGCTCAGGGAGTGACAAAAATCATGCTGGTACCAGTACATTCCCACTGACGAGGGACTGGCGCTCTATGAAGGTGTAACTCAACCCACATAATATATAGATTTCAACCATTTTAATACTTTTCCTCCTCTTTTTAAGCCCTGCGGGGTCTCTGCACTATTTGCTTGCTGGTGCAAAGCTTGCTTTCAGGATGCTGCTCACCGTGGGTTGCTCGTCTCTACCCCTGCCCACTGGCCCCCAACAGGGATGCTGCCTTCCCCAAAGACGTTGGCGCTGCCCAGAGCTGCTGGAGCATCCCCAGTGAGTCCTTGTCCTCACCCCTCCCTGGGACAACGTCTGTGACTCCTTTGCAGGGCACTTGGGGAGCGAGAGGAGAGAAGAAACTCAGGAGCCAGGGCTGCTAGAGGGGCTTTCCAGCTCTAGGTACAGAGGAGGGAAATGTTAAAGCGTTTCCCGCTGTTGCACATCTGGGTTGAGTTTCACTGCTGGTCCCTCCCCGTGCACCGTGGGGGCCGCTGCTGCCAGAGCCGCTGGGGCTTGGAGAGCCGTGACGTGGGTCCCAGCACCGCGCCAGGCAGGGAAGGGTGCTCAGGGACGTCTTCCCCCCTTGTATGGGGGGCTCAGTGTGGTGGAGAGCCCACCTCAGCCCCCACCTTCCCAGCCCTTCCTCCACAGTCAGGCACAAGCAGCCCAGCCCTGCCGACCACCCAGGCGTGCTGAGTTCACTGCAACCACCCCCGGGACCCTCCAGCTCCTCGTCCTTCCCTGCCACCTCCATCCACCCGCCCTCACCCAGGTTTGCTGGGATGCTTTCCCCACACCGTCCCTTCCATGCAGGGCATCGCTTCCATCCTCCCCTACCCCGTGTCCCACACAGCTGGTGCTGTGCAGCCAGACAGCAATGCCAGACCCTGCAGCAGAGAAGGGGCTGGGCTGGTCCTGTCCATGTGCAATGCCACTGCCACACACCCCCTCCCCTGCAACACACCATCCCCAGGGCCACTGGGAAGATGCTCTGAATGCTCACGGTGGGACCAGCGAGCCGAACGGGACGGTGATGCTGCTGGCAGCCCCGAGGACCCAGCGAGGCCCCC
>NW_009603161.1:14338-14549 GCF_000690535.1 Cariama cristata | reverse complement strand
CTCCCAGCCGCTGGTGCTGGCTGGTGTGCCGGAGCGTGCCGTGTTATCACCGCCGGAGCTGAGACCTGCTGGCTCTTGCAGCAGATGTCCCCAGAGCGGGGGGGTCCCTGCTGTGCACCCCCATGCAGGTGAGCAGGCCGTGCTTGGGGATCGCTCTGGTGCTGGCACCGGGTCCCATCAGCCATGGTGGGCTGGGAGGGAGCCCCACGGC
>NW_009603161.1:12926-14218 GCF_000690535.1 Cariama cristata | reverse complement strand
GTGGTGAGCTGGACCCCCACTCCGGGCTGCCGTCAGGGTCTCTTCCCTGGGCCACACACATCCACATGGATATTTATACAGGATGGGAGCGGAGTATCCAGCCCTGTGTGACAGTGTGCCTCCCCACGCACACTGTGGCCCCTCAAAAGCCATAAGGACCCAACACGAATCAAACGCCTCGGAATGAGCCAGAATAAATATTTTACGGTAAATTACCAAGGCTAATAATTATAAAAATCTGTACTTACGACCCAGAGCCAGGGAAAGATTTCCAAGCAGCTGGTGACCACATGGGTGACAGTGTCCCCCCCTGCTCCCTGGCCGGGCTGACGGACTCCTCCCTGCTCATGGGGAGCAGCCCTGGGGTAGGGATGGGGGGGGTCCTGAGGGTGGGTGTCCTCCCCTGGCTTTGGTGCTGGGGTTGCTGGGGGGGTCTGTGAAGCCCCATAGAAAGGCTAAAGTCAGGATTTCCCGCGTGCCGGACGAACATCCCTATCCCTGCCTTGACGGGGACGGCAGCCCAGGGAGGGGACCCAGCAGAGGGTTTGGGAAGCTCTCGTCGTTTCTTTTCCTCCTTCCTCCTCCTCTGAGCATTAATTGGGATGAGCACAGCGAGAGTGTGGGCACGCACCCCCCTGGCATCTCGCAGCCCCTTCCCTCTCCTTGCAGGCTCTGATGTGACCGTGTCCATCACGGCTCTCCACAGCCCCTCTCCATCACCCTGACCACTGCCTTGGCCCTGTTTCCCTCCAGAGCAGTTGGAAAGAGGGGAGATTTGAGCAGCCTAACCCCACACGTTGCTTCCCCCTTCCCCCAGCCTTTTTCCCTTCCTCCCTGCCCTGATTCAGAGAGAAAAATCGGCTGGATTTGAGGTCAGTACCCGGCTCTCCCTCGCTCGTCTCCTCAGGGTCGATGACTCAGACAGGTCAATGGCAGCGGCATCCGCAACTCCGGCCCTGCTTGGCTCCGCTCCTGCCCGGCATGGCTTCAGCAACAACGGCGTTGGCCTTGAGCGAGCTGACACAGAGCGGTGGGCTCCCTCCGCACCCGATGGGGTTTGATTTAGGCAGTGAGCGGGGTCGGAAAACGGAGGGAGAAGCAGGGAGGGAGTGAAGGGACCCATCACTTGTCCCCAGCCGGGGGGCCTGCAAGTGTTTGGTGAACATCTACACGCACCCAGGGCTGACGGGGTTGTTCCTGGAAGCGGGTGGATGTTACCAGCCCCGGATCTCTGCAGATGGGTGCGAGCATCCCACCCACACCCACTCGGTGCTGAGTGGCCTCAGGGAGAA
>NW_009603161.1:12432-12774 GCF_000690535.1 Cariama cristata | reverse complement strand
CCAGCCCCTTGGGACCGTTTACCCCCATCCCCTGGGATGCTCCGGCGAGCTGGCCTGGGCTCAGCCCTTCCTCCGTGTTACCGAGACGTGCGCAGGCGGCGGCAGCCCTTGGCTGAGCGCAGACCTTGGCTTCCAGCGATCAACAGGAAACGGGAGATGGATTTCTCGGCAAACTGGGCTTTCCATAAACAGTCTGAGAGGCCGACCCGCGACGGCGGGAGCAGAGCAGAGCCAGGGCTGGGCTTTACAGCTGTTTATCGCATTTTTCTGCTCTCGTTTCCTCCCCCGCTCGGCAGCTTGGGGTTCCCCTTCTCCCCTGTGCAAATCAGGACCGAATTTAGC
>NW_009603161.1:9905-12407 GCF_000690535.1 Cariama cristata | reverse complement strand
TGCCCCCGGGATGCTCCTGCCGGAGCAGGACCAGGGCAGGCAGCATCCCATGGGTCCTGTGCCCTTCTCAGCCTGGGTGTGAGGTGCCAGAGTCCCCCCCCCTCAGTTCTTTCCAAACCTTAAATCTGGGTCCTGCTGGGCTCCTTTTGTTATGAAGCACATAACCCAGCTCTGTGGCATCGGGGCTCTCTGCCCCGGGCCAGCCGTTAGCTAACCACACCTCACCAGCACACAAGCCTCCAATTTCTTGGCAATCAGGACTTAAGAAAATACAAGCTGACCTCGAGAGGTGAAGAGAGGACTGGGGGGGCAACGCTGGGCTCTCCGCCTGCTTCTCATTAGCAGCAACTTGTTCAGCGCCATCCCCGCTCCCCCATCCCACCCTGGTGAGCTCAGTGGCTCTGGTATTTCCCAGTGATGGTTTGCCTGTCTCAGACAGCCACGAGATGAGAGATTTAGTTGTAGAGCATGCCTCCATCCCTCTGTCCATCCCTTCTGGCAAGACAGAGCTGCTCCATACCCATGCACCCTCTGTGACCCGTACCAGCATCCCCGGGCACTGATCCTGACCTAAGAGGCAGTGCTGGGGCCTGCCCCTGTCCCTGTCCCTGTGCACTCCCTGTCCCATGGGACAGCGGAGACTGTGTTTTCGGGTGGTGGAGGTCAGAGTGGGGTAGTGGGGTCAGCCGGCGGCATGGGCCCCGTTTGTTGAGCTGAACAAAGGGGCTTTCTTTCGGCTCGGGCTCGGGGGGAGCACAGCCCGTCTGGTAACGAAGCCGCCTGCGTCAGAGACAGACGGCGGCAGGACAGGGGGGTTCTTCCAAAGGGCAGGAAAAGCAGTGGCGGGGCTGTGCCGGAGCCCCTGGGGAGCTGCCGGCGGGAGCTTTGCAGAGGTGAGACCTCGGGACCCTCTTGCCCCCAGCCCCAAGTTGCCTACACCCGTTGGCAGGAGGATGCTGAGTGCCTGGGGCTGATGCACGGCCACTCTCCTCATCCCACAGTGCCACCACGATGCCAGCGGTGCTGCCAGTCCACCCCACAAGCCAAGCAACCCCCAACTTTGCAAAATATATTTTTTTTGGCTCTGAAAAGCACAAAAACGCCCCACAGAAAGGCGAGAGTGGGCACATAGACAGATGTTAAAGCAAAGAGCAAAAGACCTGGCACAACACCAATTTCGGCAGGTCGGTGTCGATGGCAAGTGCCAGCTCCCGGCTCCTCCCCACCATGCCAGGTGCAGCCAAAACCTTCCCACAAAAGTCAACCGTGTGACCCACCAAAACACAAGCAGCTCTGTGCAGCCGTACAGGCATTGCTGGCGTGGCCGTCCGTGCGTGTTTTGGCACCGAAATGCACATCCTATTTCCACGTGATGGATGTGTAAGAAAATGTGTTTGCCCGCAGAGAGGGGATATGGATGGAGGGATGGGGTAGGGAGTAGGGCTGGCAGGGGAGGTGGGATGCTTGGATATGGGGCTGGCCAAGGAGAAACGCTGCCTGGAAACGGGCTCGGCTGGCTGGGGGCTGTGTTTGGGAGGAAAGCTGGTATGTGGGTGTGTTGGTGCGTGAGGACGTTGCGCTGGGGAGTGTGTTGAAACAGAAGGGTTTGATTTTTTCGTTTGAAATAGCTTTTCTGATCTCTTGGAATATAAAATGAAATGTTACCAAAGGCAGAAAAAAAAAAAAAAAGGGAAAAAATCAGCACTAACTGTTCCTTCCCACCCTGAAAAATCCCTTTTGCAGTCACATTTTTTGCTTGCTTTTTTCTTTTCCAGCCTGGGCACGGAGCTGTGCCTGAGAGGCTCACATGTCCCCATGCCGTGGCTCTGCCGGCCCCAGGCTGCCAGGCAGGGATGGCCTTCGGGAGCCGTGTTGTGGGGATGCTCATGGCCAGCAAGTGGGACGACGGCAGAAACCTCATGGCTGTAGCTCAGTGCCCAAACGTTACAGTGCCTGATCTTGCAGCAAGGGATGCTCGTGCCCGGGGACCGTGAGCTGGTACCCCCAGCCCTGCATCCCTGTCCTCAGCGGGAGCAAGGGGCTGGTTAGCACAGGGGCAGGGGGGATGCTCCACGGGTGATCCGTGCCATCGCGCCTGACCTGGCATGACAAGACGGTTGTGTGATGGGAAGCTCCTGCAGGATTCACTTTTGCAGCTGTAAATCAAAAGAGCAGCTTATCTGTGGGCCAGCTCTCCTCAGGAAGGATGCTTCCAGCCATTCGGGTGTTTCGGGGTCGCCCCCCAGCCTCTCCGCAGGTACGGGTGCAGGTGAGGGCTGCGGGTACCGGAGGTGCGAAGTCATGTGTGGGTCCCTGGCACAACCTGTGCCCCTGGGCAGCAGCGAAGAATGATTTGGATCCCTATTCCTATTCCCATGGAATTTACCCCCCCAGATTCCCACTTTTTATTCTTTCTGACAGTATTTGGTTTGATTTGTCCCCGGTGAGGTGTCAGAGCCTGTGGGGCAGCATGGCTGGAGCCCTCCCAGCTATAGTCACTGT
>NW_009603161.1:8406-9768 GCF_000690535.1 Cariama cristata | reverse complement strand
CCCCGTCTCCACAACTTCCCAGCTCCCTGCCAGCTCCGGGAGCACCCTGAGCTCCAGACTCCCCTGATTAGAGACTTTTAACATTCCTCCCAATGCCAAAGGGATATTTTATCAGCAGTTTTTTTTTTTTTCCTGCAGACTATTTTCTTTTCATGAAAACATTAAATGGCCTGAGAGATAAGGAGCAAATTTATAGCAGTTCACACCGAAGCAGCCAAGACACTGGCAAGGAAAAAATGCCTTCCCTCCCGCTACCCGCCTTCCCTCGCATGTTCCCCGCCCCGGCCGCTTCCTCTCATTCTCTCCAAATTCTCCTGACTCCCACGACAAACTTGGCCACCTCGTCCCGGCTCTTCCTGCCCCACGGCAGAGCTTGCCACGATGTCGCCCACTGAACCGGGAGCCGTGACACGAAGAGATGCTGGCACAATCCTGCTCACCATCGGCCCGGGGATGCTCGTAAGGACTGCCTGCATCCCGGGGAGATGCAGCCTCATGTCCAGAAGCCCTGGCACGAGGCCGGATCCAGGCTGTGCAAAGCCTGCCTCGCCTTAAAAACAAGCTGATCTAAAACTGGGTTGATGTTAACCATGGGTCTGGGTAAGACCTGCAAGTCCTCCCCTTCCCTCCCCCAATAAAGCATCCCTTGTTCGTCCCTGCTGCTTGGAGCTGCTCAGCAAACCAGTCCCAGGGCTCACAGAGCTGTAATGTTTAACTTAGCAAAATCTGCAATAAATTTTCCTAGTGGCCCCCAATCAGCTGGCCCCCGTTCACCAGTGCTGCAGGTTTATGAGCTCTGAAGAGCTATAAAGGCCTTTTACTGGCTGCGTTTTTTATTTCAAATTAGAGTGTGACTGGATAAACACCGGACAAAGTACCGATTTATCGGGCACCGTGCATAGCGTGGGGCTGGGGGCTTGGGGACAAGCTGAGCTGTGGCCGCGGGGGATAGACAAAGTGATGCCTTCTCCTCCCTGGCCGACTGAAAACACGAGGGCTGGGGAAAGGGAACCCACTTTGGGAGCCCCCATGGATGCCTGGGCAGGGGGTGGGCTCCACCAAAGGACCCCATTCCCAAAGGGTCCAACCAATGTGGTGAAAACAGGGTCCATCAGTGGTCCCTTCTGTCTCAAACCCCGCTTGGAGGTTTGCCACCAGCTGATGTCCTCTCCTGCCCAGAAGGTTGAAGACAACGTCTCTTGTATGGCAATAAGGGAGGGATGCAATGCCAGGGACCCCACATGTCCCCATCCCATGTTGAGGTGGCCGGTGGGATCTGCAGGGAGCAGTGGCAGCCACCCTCCGTGCTATGGACCTGAAGGTGTCCCTTCTCTGCTTGCCAAAGTAGTGTCACCCTCATTT
>NW_009603161.1:6566-8312 GCF_000690535.1 Cariama cristata | reverse complement strand
GCACCTTGCCTGCCCACTGCTCCCAGGGATGCTCTCTGTCCTCGGGGTGCAGGCAGGGAGGGGACAAGCTGCCAGCCCTCATCAGCCCCTTTCTGTCACCGTTAGTCACAGCTCTGTGGGACCATGGGGGTCTGCCATGTCCCCAAGTCTCAGACTCCCACGGATGGCAGGGCCGGTTCCCCCCACTTCACGGCAGGGACATGCAGCATGTCCCCAAAACAGAGACACCCCTTTTCTAGCCTCGAGTTCGGGAGGTTGGCTGCTCTTTTCAAGGGATAAAAATCATTCAGGGAGGTGATCCTGGTGAAACCAAGCAGTTTTCCAGGCTGTAATTCAGGGTTCCCCCCTGCAGAGAGGGGTGCCAGGACAGAGGGGCCGCTTGCTGCCACCTCCAGCCCCCCAGGACAGACGCCGTGCCCTGGAGCCGAGCGCAGGGCCGTGCTCCCAGCCGCTGTGAGTGGTTGAAGAATATAGGTGGTTAATGCCTTCAGCATGTATGAAATATCCCATATGCTGGGAAACAAAAGGGGCTCTGTGCTATTAAAGTTTCATTTCCCCACTCCCCTCCTCCCGCCCCTCTCCCCCCTGTTCACCCTGCCCTGCGCGGCGCGGCTGGAGGAGAACAGGCGTGGAGACCCGAGCGCTACCGACCTCCAGCTCCCGGCTGGGACCCTGGGGTCCGGGCACGGCTGGGGGGACCCTGGGCTTGACCCTCCCCCAGGCTCAACCGGAGCACATGGAGTGAGCAGAGAGCTTTGCTTCCCTACGGGAGAAAAGAGGTGAGCGTGGCAAGTATGAGCATCTCTGAGTTTACCGGAGTTGCCCTGGGCTCCGTGGCCATCCCAGTGGGATGCTGGTCAGGGACGGCAATCAGTGCCTGCTGGGGCAGAGCGGTGTCGCAGAACACGCTTCTCCGGCATGAGCATCGTCAAACTCCAGGATGGAGGGGCCTCTCGGCAGAGCGGAGGGTGGAGGTGGGCTTCCCCGAGCCCCCTGGCATGTTTTCCCCATGACGGGGACTCTCTTGGTTCCTCGGTCCTGCCCAGGACGGGGTGCCTCCCTGCCAGCATCCAGCCTGCCTTGGCTGGGGTGGGCTGGGGACTTGGAGGGGGGAGCAGCTCTTTTCCCCAGCCCCCCCAGAGCCGCTGGGGAGAGGATGAGCTGCCGTAGGACTGCGCTGGAGGGGAGAGACGAGGTGGGGGAAGAAGTGGGAGAGCAGCACCGGGCGGGGGGCTTGGTGGCAGCAGAACCAGCCCAGGGAGGCAGCCCTGTCCCCTGGGGGGACCCAGGCACCCCATCGGTGTCCCCTCGTGGGGACAGCCCTTCCTCATGGTCGGACCCCCAGGGGTCCGTGGGGTTTGGCGCCAGCAGCTCCCAGGGCTGCCGGCACTGGTCCCTCGGGCTCCCGAAGGGGTTAAGAGAGGAGAGGAAAAGCGGAGAAAGAAAACAGAGGGTTGGGAGAGAGCGGCTCGGTCAGGGGCTGTTTGCACTGGCTTGGATGTGTCCTCAGCGTGTTTATTCCTACTGCACAAGCACTTTTGCCAGAACGAGAGCCAGACTGCTGAGCACGCTGCACACACACACACACATATACATCCTACTTCTGTCGCTCACGCATGCACAGCCTCATCCTAAAATGCTTCCCAGTCACACCCTTCCTCTTCCACCTCCTGCCCGTTTCCCCCTGCGTTACAAATCGCATGGAGACCCCTCTGAGTAGCGATGGCTGGTGGCTGTGCCCTGGCC
>NW_009603161.1:5147-6554 GCF_000690535.1 Cariama cristata | reverse complement strand
CCCAGCGGCAGGGCTGCTCTCCGGCCTCGCCTGCCCCCATCGCGCTCGTCCTGGCTGGGCTTGCAGCCTTGGGCGAGCCGGATGGAAGCAAACCTCATGTCCCAAGGCCACCAGCCCGCTGTGCCGCTGGAGCCAAGGCCTGGGAATGGGCATGTGCTGGGGTTTGGCTGCTTTCCTGGCCTGGAAAGAAAACACCCCCCCTCCCTGGGATGCTCTTTGTTTCCCATGGACCAGCCCTGAGCGCTACCCATGGAGCTCGGAGGGGTCAGACCCTGTGCTCCGGTCTGCACTCAGTCCCTGTCTTCTCCATTCGCTTCTAAAATGTCCGTGATCCTGGTCCTGGCGGTCCCCAGGCTGTGTGCACCCCTCTCTCCTCTCAGGCCCCATCCTGCCTCTCTGGGATCAGAGCTGGGGACCAAGGGACTGGCCAGGGCGGTGGGTGTGGGAGCCGGTGGGCATCTGCTCCCCCTCTCTCAGCAGCACGGTTCTGTTCCCCATCCACCTCCTCCAGGCTTTAGGGATGCCTGGGAAGGGGGGTGTGTGTGTGTGTCACATTGGGGAGGACGGGGCTGCCGGGGCTCAGCAACCTCGGCTGAGCAACCGGTTCTGCCATTGACCTTGCATCTAGGCATGGGCAGGTCGTGTGCCGTGATCCCGGCAGCCCCGGGTCGTGGCCCCTCGTTTGTCTGCTTGGGGGGAAGAGACTGGGGGACTGTGACAGTGGCCAACACAGCTGTGAAATCAGGCAGCAGCTCACACTGTGCCAGCTCCCAGGATGGCCCGGGAAGCTCAGCAGCCCCTGGACCCCGGGGAGCTGAGATGCTTTGGCTGCCAGTCGTCCCAGCTCCAGCGGCCCTGAATGCACAGAGGTTGATTAAACTGGATTTTCGAGCCCCTGTGGGTTTTTCTGCTTAGTTAATGGGTCGTGTTTGATTTCTGCTGAGTCTGAGCTCCCTGGGGCCAACGTGGCTGCAGGATGAGCCCTAACCCCGCTGTGGGATGAGCCCTGACTCCACCGCAGGAGGCTGCCCTGCCCTCCCCACCCAGGCAGATTTTTGGCACAACCAACAACAGGCACCCCGACAGCTGGGGGTGACCCCATCTCCACCATTCTCACCTCCAGGACTGGGATTTTGTTTAATTAGTGAGCATTTGTCATCACCCCCAAGCAAACGTTCAGTGGTGTTGCTTGGGAAAGGCGTGAAGGCGTAGTGGTGCCAGCCCTCCCTCCGGCATCTGCTGCTGGAGCTCTGCGGGGAAATTTGGGTGTGGGACCTGCGGTGCCGGTGAGCCGGTGGCTGCACAGCCAGGGCCATTCCCAAGTGATGGATAACAAGGATGAGCTGCCGGGGGAAGGCAGGGATGTGCAGAGCTGGGGGAGGCCAGGAGTTGCCCGTACCCGTCTTG
>NW_009603161.1:3870-5135 GCF_000690535.1 Cariama cristata | reverse complement strand
GTGGGTGTTTTTTGCCGCGCCGGGGCGGTCCCGGCCGTGGGGAGAGCTGTGCCACCCTGCCAGCTGGAATGCTGGACCCCAACCCACGTCAGCCTCCCTGCTCTGCCTCTTCCTGGATGGCTGCCTTGGTCCTGCGAGTCCCAGGGGCTGGAAGGAGCCCCCGGTTCATCACTCAGCCCTGAGCAGGTTTATAACAGCCGGGATGGACTTCTCCGCCCCGGCTGCCACCAGCCCAAAGCTTGGGGCTTTAAGGTCTTCTTCGCTCTTGGACCTCCCTGGTTTTACATTTCATTTGAGCTTTGGAAAGGCCGAGCTGCATTTTCATCCCTGGCTTCCCGCAGCGATCTGACAGGGCTCCAGCTGACCGCCCTATGTCCCTCAGCAGCGGTGGCCAGGGCTCCCTGGGGACGGCCACCCCCCTCGGTGGCACCTTGGGTTTACACTGGGCTGCAGCTGGTGGGACCTGGGGTCTGCAGCGCTTGGCAAACCTGGTGCTTTGCTCCCCAAAACTGCACTGAGAAGGGCTGGAGGCAGCTGTGACAGCCAGGCTGGGGCTGTCAGCCCCAGGGATGCAGCAGCTGAAGCTGAAGTCAGGGTCCAGGATAAGCAAAGGGCAGGACAGGCTGGGACTTGCCCTGCGCAGGACTCTGCTGTGCAGCTGGGGCATGGGCAGCTCCCAGGATGGTCCGGATGGGACCTCCAGGTCAGATGGCCCCATTAGGGATGATGGAAAGCGGTAGATTGACTTCTGAATGCAGCCAGGAGGGCTGAGGAAGCTCAGTGTTGCTCTGCTGAAGTTCACAGGCTGACGTTCGATGGATGTAAATCCCTGTGGAGCATCAAGGTTTGCTGGGGCCCACCGCAGCCTGGGGCTGGGAGGTAGTTTGAACGGTGGGAGGAAAGGAGTGGATTTGCTGAGCACCATAACCTGACAAAAAGCACCCCTGGGAGCCAGGGCACTGGAGAGGGTACAAACACCCACTGGGGCTTGATAGGAGACATTTGTGCCAGGGTACTAAACGTGTTTCATCCACGTTCAGCCCAGCCTGCACCATGCTGCCCTCCAAGGGATCGGCATCCCCCCTTCCCCAGCCCCTCGTCCTCTGCCCCAGCCCGCTCTCAGCCCCCTCGATGCCTGGGAGCAGAGAGGTGAGCTGCCCCCCATGACTCCTCTCCTCCCTGAACGTGGAAGGAGAAGCCCAGGGCCTGCACGAGGAACCATGCAGCGGTGCAAAGGGATGCAGAGTGGTGCAAAGGGATGCAGA
>NW_009603161.1:1992-3742 GCF_000690535.1 Cariama cristata | reverse complement strand
GGTGCAAAGGGATGCAGAGCGGTGCAAAGGGATCCGGAGCGGTGCAAAGGGATGCAGAGCGGTGCAAAGGGATGCAGAGCGGTGCGAAGGGATGCTGAACAGCCACGTCCAGTCCTTGCTTCCAGTGTGGGGTGGAGGAGGGAGGGGACATGGTCCAGCTGTCCAGGATGCTGCTCTCCTCCTCTTCCCTTGTTCTGCTCACTACTTAATCAGGACACCTCCCCTAGTGCCCCACAGCCCCCGTGACACCCCCAGGCATTTCTTCTGCTGCTTCTCCCCACCAGCTGTGGGCAGGGGATGAGGGCACAGCTCAGTGTGGGCACCAGCATGCCAGGACTGGCAGCCCATGTCCCGGCTGGGGCATTGGGGACTGCAGGGGTTGCATGGGGACAGGCTCTCAGGAATGTTGTTTTTTCCATCCCGGTTTCCGTCAAGGTAGTAAATCAGCACTGTAAAAGGCTTTTGTTTTGCCCAGCACGCTGCCAGCTGCTGTGCCCGCCAGCCCTCCCTTCGCCTGCAGGAGCCAGGATCCAGCCATCCTTGCCCGCAGTCCCCGGGCTCGCTCCGGGGACAGGGTCCATCCTGGCCTGGCGAGGCTGGGGACCTGTCAGGCCAAGGGAGGGGACCCAGCATCTCCTCTCTCATCCAGGCAGGGATTTCCAGGGAAGCAATCACATCACAGCCCAGTTCCCTTGCTGGACCCCCCCAGAGAGCCCTTGGCCCTTACGGAGAAGGTTTTTCTCCATCCATCCCACACAGGCCGGCCTCATCCCTCCCGTTGCCATGCCCTCCCTGCTGGGAGCGGTCCCCATCTCACACGGAAGGATGTCAGGGTGGCACAGGGTGACACCGAGCTGGCCTCAGCCCTGCAAGGCTTTGGAGTTCAGCGGTGGGGTCTTCAAACAGGGGGGGTGTCACCCTGTAAGCAGCTTGTCCATGCCTCCCCCCCAGCACGTGGCTCGGCAGCACATCCCGGCCAGGTCCCCAGGGGTCCCCGGTTGGAGGGGGGGGAGAATATTGGATTGCAACAGATGGGAGCGTGTCCGGCACGGAGTGGCCCAGGCTCAGCTCCAAATGCCGCTGGGTGACAGCTACACCGCAAAGACATCTCCCATATCAGCTGTGAAGGCAGCACTCCCTTAAAGAAACACAGGGCCCCCCCAGGGACGTGCAGTTACCCTTGGGGGATGCAGCCGACCCAGGGTCCTTGCCCCGTGGGGTGCCAAAGCAGGAAGGTGTCCCAAGGGGGGAAGGTGCCATGGGGAGAAGGTGCCCAGGTCCCTCAAGGGGACATTCAGCTGCTGGCACAGGAGAAGTGTGAAGATCCCCAGATGTACATGTGGTAGCTGGGTTATTTTGGAAAGGGACGGAGGTGATCTTGTGACCGGAGTTGGGGACTGCAAGTCTGGACAGCAGGGTCCTGCCTGAGTGACAGCGACCCGCTGCCTGACCTCCGGGAAACCTGAGAGCCCCCGCTGTGCTGGGGACAACTTTTGCACCCCTTCCTACCCCCGTCCTGGCTTGTTTAATAAGGATGAAAACCAAACGTTGGGCAGCGATGTGGCTGGGGACGACACAGAAAATAGGGAACAGAGCCCAGGCTTGGGTACAAACCCGACCCCTGCTCTATGGCATCCCTGTGGCCAGGCCACCCGTGGTCCCCAGGGCTGTCCTGGAGGTGCACCCCATTTTTTTTTACACCTGTACTGTGGTTGGGACAGGACCAGCCCAGGCCATCACGGTACCAAGG
>NW_009603161.1:1597-1981 GCF_000690535.1 Cariama cristata | reverse complement strand
AGGACCAGCCCAGGCCATCACGGTCCCCCGGGTGGGTGCCGGGAGCAGAAGGAAATGAAGACTTTCTGCAGGCCCTGTCTCCCTCGGGCTCGGCAGCCTGAATGCCAGCAACATCTGCCAAAAATATTTGTGTGGGAGGTGGAAAGTTAACTTTAGTTTTCCTTTTTTCAATTTTCACCCGCCAGCGAGTGGGCAGGGAAAGATAGCTGAGCAAAAGGTCTCCCTGCCGCCAGATTTCAGCACTTTGTGAATTGAAGGATTTTTTATTTTTTTTTTAATTCTTCCCTCCCCTGGCACCATTTTGCAGCTTCTCGTAGGGACTCGCTGCTGCCAGGGAGCACAAGGTGCTTCCCGGGGGGGGGGGGGGGGGGGGGGCGCACGGCC
>NW_009603161.1:0-1408 GCF_000690535.1 Cariama cristata | reverse complement strand
CGATGCTGCTCCTCTTCACTAGTGCCATGACACACCCAGGACATAGATACCCATCCTACCCGGCTGGTCTTCAAGCAGACAGGATCAGCCCCGCACCTTTTGCTAGAGATGCACATTACCCATAAATATTCCCTTCCTGTGCTGTTTGCAGAGCCCAAGAGCCGTGTCCCGGAGGGGGAAGGCAGCTACTCTGCCAGCAGCTCCACCGCCGGTCCCCCGCCGCGGTGCCGGGCTCAGACTGGCCCCCAGCAAGGCAGCAGATGCGTAACTCAGTATTTTGGTGGCGTGGGCGGCCCCATCCCCACAACGTGTCCTTGGGGAACGCTGCTGCTTGGGTCTCACCACGGAGAGGTTTGCCTGGGGAACGCCGGGATCGTGGGCGGCCCTCCCCGGGATATGCCCATCTGCAGAAAGCGCTCCCGAAATGGAAGAGGGTGGCTTTGGAAGATGGTTTTCAGGGCGGTACAGGCTCGCCCAGCAAACTGTCAAGGCAACTCTGGTGTAGGATGGACAGGGGTTGTGCTGCCGGAGAAACCTTCTCCCTACTGATGGGGCAAGGGGGTGGGAGTGGGGAGACGGCAGAGCCTCTCCGAGAGGATCTCTGCTGACCCGGGCTGGGCTGGGGCTATTTTTGGCAACTTTCTCTTTGTCCTCCTTTGAGATATGCCAACACCTTCCAGCTCCGACAAGTTGCCATGTTTCTAAGGAAAGATGTGGGTGGCTTCCTGCAACTACAGGGGCCCCAAATTATGTAAAGAGCAGGGTGAGATTGCTTTTTCAGAGAGAAGCATTGAAATTTTCCCCCCAGGATCTCTGCAAATCCGTGCTGAATAATTGCAGCAGAGCAAGGCAGGAGGAAGGATTTCAGAAAGGGCAGAAGATTTCCTTTGGGCATTCTCAAAAAAATGCAGCCTTGCGTTTGGGAAATGCCCGAGCGTCTGTTCAGCAGCAAAGCTTTCACTGACTGTTTTCAAATCTGCTTTTGTTTCCAAAATAATCTTGCTAGGGATGGGAAAAGTTTTGCAGAGAAGCGAGCCCCAGATGAAGCTGCAGGGTTTATTCCTGCCTAAGCTCAACCTGCAGCGTTGACCTGGTGCATTTTTTTATTTCACTGAAAAACCTTGTGATAACTCAGGGAGGGTTTTGGGTTAAGCAGAAACCTCGTTTCCTCCTCGGCTGGCTGTTAGGCTGGGAAATCCATCCCGGTTCGTGTGCTGTGGGCTCGGTGGGTCTTCTGGCAGCAGTGATGCCCAGCGGGTGCTTCCCTGGGACCCAGCCGTGCAGTGAGCCGGCCTGGGTGATGCTGGGCTGAGCGGCTGCGGAGGACTCACGGCACAGGAATTTCCCCCGTAACCCGTATCCTGTCCCGGGAATGATGACATCCCCCTCTCCCAGCTGATACCTCGCC